>NC_134244.1:57298039-57413039 GCF_965152275.1 Natator depressus
TTAATATCTAGGTTGAGCCCAGTACAATGTTAACACCTAGGATGATGTAGCAACCTTAATCTTACTGTGCTGTATATTCTACTCAATATGATGTGCACACAATAGGATGCTGTTGTATATTCCTTGTTTAAAATTTTAATTATGTATATGCTGTATGCATCCCATTAATTTCGATATTCAACAGTAAACATAATATGTAGTAAATCTATTCTCCTTATTAGTCAAAGTAAATCCTCTGACTTCAATGGATGGAAAGGTATTTTCACTGTGGAATCAATCACCTTTTTTGAAATATTATGTATATATTACATAATAATGCTTTGTCAAATGTTATAATACAATAAACCCTTTGAAATGAATACCGTGTATTCGGTGATAATTTCAAGGGCAATTTCTGTGGGGATATTAGATATTGTTCCAGAGCTTTTCACAGACAGCTCTGCCACAGTCAAAATACCACCGCCTTTGCATCCTTCATATTAAAATTATTCTTACTTACTATAGAAATTCCTCTTGATACCATCAGTAGAGACACATTATATATTTCCTAGGAAGAATTATTTGTAAATGTGAGTAAAAAATTTCAATTTCCAAAGTCCTTACTCCACAATAAAGAACAGAACATTGCATTTTTTTTAAATGTCAGTTTAGTCTAAAGTTTGGCAATAAAAATTATCTAAAATGCTTGGAAATTTACATTTTTGTCACTCCATAAATCAAAACTTACTTTACATATTAGAACAATTTTTGTGAGAATTTTGGATCGGAGTTGATAACCTTTTGCCAAGTTTTAATGAAATGCAAATTGAAACATCTGAGATATTAAACAGACAATCAAGGTTTGTGGTTACACCATAACATTATTGCCCAGTAACATTGCATTCTAAGGCCCCGATCCTGCAAACACTTGCCCATCTGCATAGCTTTAAACATGTGAGTAGGTCTATTGAACACAGCGGAGGATAAAGAAGGGCTGAGTAAACACTATTGCATCAATAACTTGATAATGTTGTTATATCAGTAGCTTATAAGTAAACTGTTTTCCTAGCAGGACCTTCCCCCAAAACATGTAAAACCCTAAAAGAGCAGGCAGGGCATGATCATGCAGGTTAAGTAACCAACCGAAGCTTGATTACAGTATCACTAATGGCAGGGAGAAAGTACATAGCTTAAATAATTAATGCTTTGAGATCAGAGAGTGTACTGTGAGCGTAAGGCTAGTAGCTCACTTAGTATAAAGGAGCCTGGGTCCACTGAAGCCAGCGGGGCTCTGTGGATTTACTGCAGCTGGGGATCTGACCCCTATCTTTAAAATGTCCTACAAATGCAGAAAGTAAACAAACAAACCAAAGCATTGGTTGAGAAGTCATGAAGCACAGGTGTGCTTCAGCTAAGCAGCCTAGGAATGTCCTTGCACTAGTGTGTCTCTGCGGTGTGGGCAGCATCTGGCCGGTTATGCAGCCCCTGCGTAGGGGGTGACGCAGTAGTACTCTTGCATTAATCTGTTCTCCAGGCAGGGAAAAACACTAGCTAGTTTGAGAGCTGATAAGCTTTTAAATTATTCTGTATGGTGTCAGCTCTTAAAAACTTTCCAACATTGACTCTGCAACTGGATAGCATGACAATAGCTATTACCCTAACTTCACCATGCTTTGCAGAGGCATTGTTACTGAGGGTGAGATTGTCAAGGGAGCCAGTCACAATAGTCAGGTGACTTTCAGTGACATTTGGGTGCCTAACATCACAGGGCCCTGTGAAAACCCAGACTAAGTTATTTCAGAGGATTGAGAAGTTACTACGCAGTGTTGTTGTAGCCGTGTTGGTCCCAGGATATTAGAGAGGCAAGGTGGCTGGGATAATATCTTTTATTGGATCAACTGCTGTTGGTGAGAGAGAGAAGGAGAAGAGTTTTGTGTGAGCTGGTCCAATAAAAGATATTACCTCACCCACCTTGTCTCTCTGAGAGGTTACTGTTATTTTAATTTAAGTTGTTTTTTTTAAAAAAAATAAATTACCACTATAGCGTATTTCAGACAAAAACAATGATCCAAACTCAACTTGGCAGGTTCCCACACTACACCTCAGTGCACCATCTTTCTCTCAGAGCCGTACACTTTGGGCCAGATCCTCCACTGCTGGAAAGTGGGGTAGCACCACTGGAGTTAGTGGAGTGACATTCCCCCCCCCTCCGCCCGCCAAGGATTTGTCTCATCGAGAGCAACAGGAAAAGAAAGCAATTATGAGGCCTGAGGTGGAGTCCACAATATTAACTGCTCGGGCATGCTCAGTGTTGGAAATGGGAGGACATCACATGATTCAGTGTTCAGGTTCACATAAGCATCCAAAAGTCTCACTGCTCATTCTTACTCGTCAAATTGCTTGAGTTAGGCTGGACATTTCTCAAGAACAAGCTTTCTTCTTGTGATTGGCCACCTCTGGCTCTAGACACAAGAAATGAAAAGACACGCATCCAAATAGTTCAGAACATCAACATTCTTTCAGCAGCATTTCAGTCCTCAAAATGGGCAAAGATTTGTGTAGGGGGTGCTATTTACTATTATTTCTATTGTAGCAGTGCCTACAAACCCAAAGCAGTGACCAGGGTCCCACTGTGCTAGGTCCTATACAAACACAAAGCAAAAAGACAGTCCCTGCTCCAAAAAGCTTATTTTATGCCCTGGTTCACCAGTCCCCCTACTAAAGGACTCAGTTCCAGAGTATACTGGACATAATTGGCAGTGGAGCGGTTTCATTTTTAACAGACAATGGGCTAAACCGTGCCTTTGCTACTTTGAGAAGGGGTGCAGAGCAGGGTCGATGGAGCTGCTGAGCCCAAGCCGTAGTGTTCGCTGGCGTTCCGACAGCACTGAAGGCAGAATGCTTTGTTCAAAAGCCCTCAACTCTTCAGGAGATCCATACTTACATTCTGAACTTTGTTTCTCATCCTTTTCATCCAAAAAATTGGCAAAAAAATCATCTTGGAAGGCTTAGAAATTTACATTTTTGTCACTCCATATATCAAAATCTTACTTTACATATAAGACCAGAATTACAGTCTGCTTTACCTAAATTGTGGTGTCTTTTAGGATTGCCTAGTCTTCTTCCACATTAATGGATTTTAATCCTTCCTTCTATTGAACTTTACTCATTAGATTTCTTAATTCATTATCTATTAGATTCTTATTTAAATACAACAAAATAAATTCCTCAGAATTTGCCTTCCTAAAATCTAATACCACTCCACTACTAAATTCAATTAGCCCGGTCTTTAGTACGGTGACTTTGAGTAGCTCATGATGATTCATACCGAGCTTCCTTATTATTTTCAGGTTCTCATTTGGTTATTTTCCTATTGATAACTATTTTTTCTTTCATTCTGCCAAAAGTATGCTAGGTCATTTACAAACAGATCTAACCAGTTGATGATTAATGGCTTCTCCTCCAGTTAGATTCCTGGTCCATGAAGTTATCTTCTATGTAACGCATGTTTGGCTGCATTTGCATGCCCAAATTTTGCATGCAAATAAAGATAGGCTTTTTAAAAGGTGTGTTCCTTGGTTTCAGTTGTGATTTAAAAAAAAAACAAAAACCAGAAATATTCACCTTTTCATGAGGAACAAGACCAGCAACTCTTTTCACACAGTCCAGCAAAAAAACTTTACGTGATCATGATTTTCAGACACTATTAAGCTAGCTTTGATTTGCATTAGCTATCTAGGATTAAGAAATTTTGTATTCCTTTATCAATCCTGAGTCACCTACTTTCACATCACACCACATTCTTGTAAGGTTACAGGAATTTTAACTTAGAAAGTCAAAAGTATTCTGGAGCTGAGCATATTTAGTTAAATTTTCCAATTCTATTTTAAAGTAATGCCACTACATCTGATACCCCATATTTGTCTGTGATAAATGTAATATGCAAACATCTTCCATTGCATAAACAGCAAAGGAATGGCACAACAATATGCTGAAAATCTAACTTCCATCGTCTGGGGAACAGTCTTCATCTTGTTGAGTTAATGAGTGTTGCGGTCTAAGTGTTGCGTAAATAATGGTTTTCATTACCAAAAGCTAGATTTCCACACCCTGGCACTGACTAAAAGCAAAGGCCAAGAGGTTTCCCACAGAAGAATACAGAAACCAACGCTAGATGTTTCTTGTTCCAAGACTTAGTTTTGTCTTGCTCTCTTTGGAACCTATTTCCGGTGACAAAGTCCAGTAAAATTATTATGTGGTTTTTCTGGGATCAGACATAAAGCACACCCTATGCAGAGCAGCCTTTCCCTGCCCTTGAGGTCATCCACCAATGCGATTGAGGGCATTCAAATAAAATGTTTTTGCAGTGGCATAAATCTCCCCTTTTTCTTATCTGTGATGAGCGTTTTGAGGCTTGAACCTACTGAGTGCTCTCGTTCTGATCCTGCACAGCGCTTAAGCACGTATTTTAGTATTGCTTATATCCCACCTGTGGAGTCATGCCTAGAGTCACCATTACTTCTGCAGATGGTATTATCTTTGATCCAGGGGTCTGCTCTTGCTAATGCCATGGAAGATAATGTTCAGAGACAGTGAAAGGAAAATATACAGCCTAGCTGTATGTTATCAAGGTAGACATCCCTTCTCAAGAAGTTCTGAGGAAATGAAGATAATAACAATGACAGCATTTGTGTGTCATTAGAACCCCCATATGTGCACAGCCTTTTCATAATCTTCATATTTTGTATTTGATGCATTATAGTTAATTGCATAATATCCTACAAGGAAAGCACTTCTAGAACATGTCCATTGTCTTTCTTTGTTTGCTTTTTTGTAAGGATGCTATATATATAGGCTGGAATTTGTAAAAGAATCCAAGAGCCAAGTGCTCCTATCCCATTGAAATCGGATATGAGTTGGGTACCTAACTCTCCCGAGCTGTTTTGAAGATCCAAGTCCTACTGCTTGCAGACATTTTAAACAACATTTATTGGGGGAATTCTGCTCCTTTATACAAATGAAGTTTCACTGAAATTAAAGTAACTAAGCCCTGGTCTACACTAGGACTTTAGGTCGAATTTAGCAGCATTAAATCAATGTAAACCTGCACCTGCCCACACGATGAAGCCCTTTATTTCAACTTAAAGGGCTCTTAAAATCGATTTCCTTACTCCACCCCTGACAAGTGGATTAGCGCTTAAATCAGCCTTGCCGGGTCGAATTTGGGGTACTGTGGACACAATTAGACGGTATTGGCCTCTGGGAGCTATCCCAGAGTGCTCCATTGTGACTGCTCTGGACAGCACTCTCAACTCAGATGCACGATTGTTTGCCGTTGCTCTGACACAGGGAGGGGCGACTGACAACACGGCTTACAGGGTTGGCTTACAGGGAGCTAAAATCAACAAAGGGGGTGGCTTTACATCAAGGAGTATTTCAGGCAGGACTTCACGGAGGGTTCCAATAAGAAATGGTGCACCTAAGTTATTGTTCTTATTGGAACAAGGAGGTTAGTCTGGCCTCTGTTTGATACATGGCTAGATTTACCTCGCTGCACCTTCTCTGTGAGTGACTGCAGTGTGACCTAGAGGAATGAGTCCCCTAGACAGGGGAGGAGGCAAATGAGTACAAAACAAATCTGGTCTATTTCTTGTTTTGATTCACTCCATCTATCTTTTACATCTTTGGCTGGCAGCAGACGGTGCAGAAGGACTGCATGCCATCCACATCTCATGCCTGCCCGGCAGAAGATGGTGCAATAGGACTGCTAGCAATCCGTATCACCTGCCTGCTCACCATAAGATGGTTCAATAGGACTGACTGCAGGACTAAAGAGAATGACCTGATCAAGTCACTCCAAATTTAGTCCCTGCGCCCATGTCTGCCCAGGCGCTCCTGATCGACCTCACAGAGGCGACCAGGAGCACCTTGGACATGACGATGACAGCTACCAGTCCTATTACACCTTCTGCTGCCACAAGGCAAGGGGTTGCTGCTGCTGTGTAGCAATGCAGTACCATGTCTGCCAGCACCCAGGAGACATACGGTGACGGTTACCTGAGCGGGCTCCATGCTTGCCGTGGTATGGCGTCTGCACAGGTAACTCAGGAAAAAAGGCGCGAAACGATTGTCTGCCCTTGCTTTCACGGAGGGAGGGAGGGAACGGGGGCCTGACGATATGTACCCAGAACCACCCGCGACAATGTTTTAGCCCCATCAGGCATTGGGATCTCAACCCAGAATTCCAATGGGCAGCGGAGACTGCGGGAACTGTGGGATAGCTACCCACAGTGCAACACTCCAGAAGTCGACGCTAGCCTCGGTACTGTGGAAGCACTCCACCGAGTTAATGCACTTAATGCACTTAGAGCATTTTCTGTGGGGACACACACACTCGAATATATAAAACCGATTTCTAAAAAAACGACTTCTATAAATTCGACCTAATTTCGTAGTGTAGACATACCCTTTAAGAGTAGGCTTTGGATTTTAGGCAAATATATCTCATTTTCCTAGCGCAGGAAACCCAAAACTGGTACAAAATCAGGAGTTTATAATATTAGAAAAATTCATGTAAAATTCAAGTACTTTTCAATAGAAGGACCACAAAGGCAATTTGGATTATAAGTAATCCAAACAATAGATAAATCATATTATGGGTAAACCATAAATCCTGGTTTAATGGGACAATCCTATTTGGAAACATGTGGCATTAGTATTTATTATTTTATTGTGGTAGCAACTAGGATCAAATCACAAAATGGCGTCCTCCATGGGACAAAAGTGCCAGAATGTTTTCCAGAGTGTTCCGGACCTGGCTAAAGAGGCGAACCCCTACATAACTCCCATAGGGCCCCACTTGGGGAACCACTGTTCTAAGTGAATGTACGATCAGATAAACACAAATGGTACTTTCCCACAGCCTTCAGATATATCCTTCCAATGACATTGCAGCTTCTGATGGTTTTTCCCTTCTAGCTGGCAGTGGGGTTTTAAAAATTACGTATTATGTAAATGATCCATAATTATAGAGATTGTAAGGAGTGCCATATTTGCACAAATTATGGATACTCTGGAACTATTACTCTCAAGAGGTAGACAGAGAAGCAAAGTCATAAGTGGATTTTGTAAAATATAGTGTTGTGACACTATATGCATCTGCATTATAGTAACGATGCTAATCACCATACAAAGACGAAACCTCAAATAATTGTCATTAGAAAATAAAAGCGCTCTCTGAACGGTCATTGCTTTACAACTGATGTAAATTACATGTTTCTTAATGCTAGATACAAATCTGGATTGTTCTGAGGAAATTGCAGGCTCAGGGATGGGACGGGCAGCTTGGTTGGCACTTGCTAACTGAATTCTCCAACCATAAAGAAAGGACTGGGAACACTTCTGCAGCTCACGGAGCCTTTATCGTAAAATCTCTTCCTGCCTATGCTTAGAGAGGCAGTGGATTGGGGACTGGCCTGTGGATTGGGGCTTCTATTTCAAGCTCAGCCACTGACCTGATTTTTCACCCTGGGCAAGTCACTTCACCTCTCTGTCCCATTTCCCCTCCGGCTCTTTGTTTGCCTTGTCTGTTTTGACTGTAAGCACTTTGGGGCAGAGACTATGTCTTATTGTGTGTTTGTACAATACCAAGCACAAGGAGGTCTTGGTCTCAATTGGGGCCCTGAGGTGCTACAATAACAACCAACAACAAACTATTCCAAACTAGGTTTTAAAAATGTTCGGTTAAGTCGCAATATATTTTATCAGTTCCTCAGATATGGTATCTGATTCCATGAAGACCAATGATCCCCAGCATTGAGTATGTTCAGAATTAGATTACAGTCAGGGCGTTCCACACTTCCCTGATCCTGTGTAGCCATTTGCACCAGAGCAAAGTGAATGCAAACCAGGTGTATGGTGCTACTGAATTTTGCCTATGTGAGATGCAAAGAAGCAGAGAATTAGACTCAAGGTTTCAAGCGTACAACATAAGCGAACAAAATCATTTTTGCCTCTTGGTGATTTGCAAGCTGATAAGAAAGAATTACTGTGTCCAAAATAGTCATTTCCATCCTGTTCCACAAAGCCATTCATAGGATTTAAGAAAGACTCTCTTAGAAAAGTTTCAGAGTAACAGCCGTGTTAGTCTGTATTCGCAAAAAGAAAAGGAGGACTCTAAGGTGCCACAAGTCCTCCTTTTCTTTTTTCTCTTAGAAAACACTCCTGTAATAAAAGTGCATTGGAAAATTCTGCTACAGGATTTGCTAAATCATTGTTTGCCTTTCTGCGTTTAGGTGTATACTCCTTATTCTTTCAATAGAAGTAAATGAGTTAATGCAGATTAACGAGAATTTCCCATGACATTTACAAATGTAATTGTATCATATATTGCAATATTTTATTTGTGTGCATACCGATGTGAGTCATTTGTGTGTTATGATGAACTCAGGCCAGAAGCTAATCAGATTAACTCAGGCCTATGGCTAGGACAAACAGAAAAAGGGGCAACTTTACGAAACTGTGGGGTAGTAGCAAAAAAGAATCAGGCAATGTAGATATCCTCTCCAGAAAAATTTGAAACACCAGGTTCAATGTCCTGCATTTAGAAAGATTTTAAAGCATTTAAAAAGGAGCATAGTGTGATGTGTTTTTAACTTGACTTCTCGACCAGAATAACTTGTCCACAGGAAATCGTGACATTTACCAAAAAACACTGTTCCACGAGCAGAGTGTCCCAATGGACTTGAGTATCTCTCAGATACACACATGTAATTATTACTTTTACCCATTTTCAGATCCATTGCACCCTCTCTATCTGGGGATTCATGTGTTCCCCCCCAGTACCATAGCATCTGAGCACCACGCAATCCCTTTGTATTAGAGTCTTTCAATCTCTCCCTCCTTTTTAGTGCCTCTCTAACTTTTTCTTCTTCTTCTTCTTCCTGGTTCTAAATCTCTTACTCCTCCGAAGCAGTGCCCAGCCCGGCCATAGACTTCTTGTGTGACTTTGGGCCCTGTGGTTCAGTTCCCCATCTATAAAATGAGGACAATACTACTTCCTCTTTCCCCACCTTTTGGCCATCTTGTCTATTTAAACTGTAAATTTTCTGAGGCAGCATCTGTCTCTTATTATGTTTGGGTACATTGTCTAGTTCAGTGCAGCCAGAACCTCAGTCGGGCCTTCTAGATACTCGTGTAATGCAAATAAATAAATACAATCGCACAACAAAAAAACATACTGTTATAATTAATACAGACAAAAGAGAAGACATTTAATGTGGCAGCGATTGGTGAGCAACTACTATTAAGTAGAGAATAAGCAAGGAGTTTAAGAACGTTGGTATATTCTCTTAACAACATATTGCTAAACTTTTTGCAGTTATACTTTTTCAGTTACTGTTTCAGTTTTATTCTCAATCTCAGTTTCAATTTTTTAAATACTAACATTCTAACAATTAATTTTTGCAACTCAATTCACCACCGTAACTCAAGCGCGAGAACATGTTTTGTTTTAAAATGTAATGTGTATCCTTTTGTTTACATGAATTCCACCCAGATAATTTACCTGTGTGTGGAAAAGTTAGCCAATAACTTTCTTAAACACTGTGCTTTCCTGGATTCCCCTCTGGTTACTGAGAAGTACAACAGATTTGTTAGATAGTTTTGATCCATTTCTGAAACTCTTCGTATTGCAGGTAAGCACTTTATCAGGATCCTAGCATTTAAATCAGAACACTGTAGTTCATTTGATAGCAGAGAGTTTAATTTTTATATCAGCTTTTATACCTGAAATACAGTAAACCAGTATCTTCAACTTATATTACCCATCATAAACTTTTTTAACCTGTGGCTCATTTTCAAAATAATAAACGTAACTATTCCATAAAAATATCTCAACATAGCAGAGCCAGAAAAGTGAAGGACATGAACAGATGGCACATCAATCTTCTGCATTTATACAATTTGTTTTTTAATGCAAATAGTGTGGGTTGCCTGCTCTTGCTTTGGATATTGTTCCAAAGATGAGCACATTTTCTTATCTTTCTGGATCAATGTGACATTTGCAGTTATCATAAAGTGGGAGCCCATTTAATGATGCTAATGCTTCCTTAATGTAAAAATAAAATCACCTCCTTTAAAAAAGCAAACAGATTAAAAGTCCCAAAGAGACCATTGAAATCTGTGACATTTGCAGTTACTGGTGGCTAGATAGCTTGATTATACACAGGTAAAAGGTATCTTAAAAGCACTGTTTATGCTCATTAATCAGAACATTAAATTAGAATGTTAGAGTCTCCTCAGCTAGAAAAAAATAAAATCCAATAAAATTGTATTAATACAAAAGAATCAAGGCATTTGTAAAATGTATAGTTTTGATGGGTCACTAAATTATTTATGGTCTTATGCCAGCATGGTATATTATCTATCTTCAGATCTCAAATGTAGCATGAGCTCTGCATTCTTGTTTCTATGCATCTGAAATAGACTCAGACAGAAGTACCTGATTGGTTCAAATATCTGTCATGGTGCCACCAAACAACTTACATTATTACTATTTGTTTTGCTTAGCTATCTAGAGGAACCAACCTAGATCGAAACCCTATTACGTTAGGCATTGTACAAACAAAGTCAATGGAGTATGGAAGTCAATATGTTATTAATATTAGTTATTTGTATTACAGGGGTGAGACTGGGGCCCCGCTGGGGTGGACACTATACGTACACACATAAAGAGATAGTCCCTACCCCAAAGAACCTGTAATCCAAATAGAAAAGACAAAGGGTTATTATTATCCCCATTATGCAGATGGGGGACTGAAACACAGATTGCATGACTTACCCAAGGTTCCACAGGAAGTCAATGTCAGAGCTGGGAACTGAACCTTGATCTCCCATGCTGAATATTTAATTCATTATATACCTCTCCTTTTTAATTTACCTAAGGCTGCTGCTGAATTTTCAGTCAGCCACCGGAACTTGAACGCCTTGTGCAGTTTGGTGGACCTTGCTGCAGAATAAAAAGGGCCTTTTACTGCACATACTTGATGATTCAGACAGAGCATAACCATCCTTCCTCTCTTTCAGTATTTTCTTCTGTTTCACATTACTCCCCCCTTCCTGGGCTGTGTGTTGCAGAATTCTCTTCTAGCTTCACTGGTCATATCACGTAGTCACTGCAGACCCCATCCTTTGAGGTCCTGACAGTGCTCCCCTCTCGTTAGCACACCGTGCCTTTCAGGATTGGGCCTAGATGGAATATTGGTAGGTCGCTGGGGCTCAGTACACAGATACCACATGCTTTGTGGAGAGCTATTTCTAGGACTGAACATTGGGGGGTAGCAGAATTTCTTCCTATGCAGGCAAGAAACTGGATCACTCCTTCCTCCCCCTACTGCAGGGATTTTTTTATTATTATTTTATTTTAAAGCACCAAAGATGACATACAATTTGATGGATTTTATCCTTTTTTTTTTTACTCCCCTGAACTACTATATAAATATTAATAGCTAAACACATTGCAAACAGGTGGGACCCATTCTGCCTCTGGAGAGCTGCCACGGTTAAGTGATATCTCAGATGGGGTGACAGAACTTTTCCATGTGGGGGCTGTCGCTCCATGCCAACCCATTGGACACACCCTGAGCTGAGAGCTCTTTGTTTTTTGTGGTAGCTCTACAACAGCTTGCCTTGGTCTTTTAACAGCTCATTCAGAAGAGGAGGGACGGGGAACAAGAGAGACAATTTTCAGTTATCTCTTCGGTTCGGTTCATTCTTCGATGAGGACAGTTGCTGACAACAGCAGTGGCTAACAACACCTTCCTGTGTTTGAGGACAACGTATTCAGTCCAGTAAGAGCGAAATATTCATTTGTGGAACATGAGATAATTCAGCTTTATTCCTCCTTGAATGCTCTTATACCCACTGTATACTTATTGTACACAGTACTGTGGATAAAGACCTACTCCATGTGCTTAACTATACATATAAGTATTATCATTATCATATTTATTCAGTGCCCACAGTCAGGTAGGCACTTTACGGGTATGGTCCCTACCCAAAAGAGCAACAAGGGTTTATAAGAAACGACAGGTCTGAGTGTAAGACAGAGAAGTTGGGAAAAATTAAGGTGGTGGCCTAGTAAGGTCACACAGTTACTCAGATATGTTATATGTATGCCTGATGCTCCACTGTGCAAGTCCTTGCTCCCTCTCCCTCTCATTATGACATCCATCAGATAGTATCTAAAAGAGAGATACTGACAGAATTATTCTCTCAATCCATTTACATCCTATAATGTTCCTATCCAGCCTTTACCCATCCTTCATTGCTTTAGATTATAGATAGAATCATAGAATAACAGGACTGGAAGGGACCTTGAGAGATCATCTAGTTCAGTCCCCTGCATTCAAAGCAGGACTAAGTAAAAAAACTAGAACATTCCTGACAGGTGTTTGTCTAACCTGCTCTTAAAAACCTCCAATGACAAAGATTCTGCAACTTCCCTAGGCAATTTGTTCCAGTGCTTAACTACCCTGACAGTAAGGAAGTTTTTCCTAATCTCCAACCTAAACCTCCCTTGCTGCAACTTAAGCCCATTGCTTCTTGTCCTATCCTTAGAGGTTAATGAGAACAATTTTTGCCCTCCTCCTTGTAACAACCTTATATATAGAAATATAATAAAACTGACTACATTTTCCTTCTCATCCTCCCTCCATCCCACATTTTCCCTTCAAACAGAAACTTTCCATCCTATTGTCACTGTGATGATACTGATACACACACACACACACAAAACTACATCAAAATAATGTTATTTAGATTGCAAACTAAAACACTCAAAATTTAGGAAAGGCAAATTTCACAGAAAATTTTCTGTTTCAATAGAAAACCAAAAATTACCTCAAGTTTTTTCCTTTTCAAAAAGTGAACATAATTGAAACCTAAAAAATGTTAGTGGGGTTTTTGGGGTTTTTTTTTTTGTTTATTTGTTTGTTTTGGTTTTTTTCTTGGTCAAAAACCAGAAAATTTCCACATACAGTTTTTGAAAAAAATATTTGCCCCCTGTTTTTTCATAGAAAAAACTAATGTCCAGCTAGACCAAGGGATATGTGAATTTATGCATATACATGCAAATATATATATATAGGGAGAGAGAGTCTTCTGCCTTCATTGCAGCAGCTCCTAAGCCAGAATCTGTCCAAACTGCCTTGTTGACCACTCTGCCAGCAAGGATGGGAAAGGGAGGGGGGTCATATTGGTTTAGATTGCACCAGTAAATTATTGATGAAACTTTGTAGACCAGGCCTAAATTATGCCAGATCTGGAATCAAGGCTGTTTGAGAATCAGTCAGTCATTACTAGCTCACTGACATTTTCCTTTCTCCGCCCCCAGCTGCCTCCTTTGACAAGCGGTTTTCAACACAGGGGTGAATCCAGTCCCTTAACTATTAAAGAAACAAACATTTTAAACCAATACATTCTGCAAAATACTTTCCAAAATAACTTTCACACCACCACATGGCATAAACAAAACATATGGTTGTTACCAGAGGTGTAAAGGTTTTTGGCACACATTGAGTTTGATCTGTCATATGTAACTGACACAGGATCAAGTCACATGTGAGAAATGCAGAGATCACAAATGCTTAATAATAATATTTCTCTCAGCCACGTATGGTCAGGTACTATCAATCCAATCCTAATATAATCTCTCAGTGGATACCTATTGTCATTCCTACTGTCTGCCATCACGTGTGCATATTGCAATGGATTTTATAAAACGTGCATTACAACACTGTTCCACTTCCTCTTGGACTGAATTCATTTCTGCAGGAGCACTTGCTTCTATCAGACAGGCACATTGTATTATTGCTGTTTTTCATCTGAGTGACTTCCTTCTTTCTAGCTACAAAGGCTCAGGAAACCCTTCTCTGTCTTCAGTTTCAATCCACTTAAACCTTTCAGACTTTACTATGTCTAAACAATGACTTTATGTTAATCTCTTTCATATTCCATTCAACATAGGAGCTGCAGGCCTTTATAATCTTACCTGTAAGAAGGTCCTCTGGTTGGTGAAGTAAACTTCAGTTTGTGTGAAGGAAGACAGAGAGTCCTTGTTTTGGAGATAAAGAGGATCTAAAATTATGAACAGGAATCAATCTAACATTGCAGTGTGACTGTGAGTAACTAGACTGATGTGCAGAACATCGGGGGAGTTACCATCACTCTGAATGGAAACCCCTTTGTAAGGTAACTAATCAGCTGGCTTGGATAGTGTAATAAATCCTCTGCCTTGTCCCATCCCAATCTGACCCAGCATTGGCCAAACCTTTGGTTATGTTTGAAAATAGTTCAGTTAACTTTTTCTCCCATGGCTTCCTCCCTCCCCCGCAATCATATATATCTCTAGGTCCCAGCCAGGCCTGGAAAGGCCAGTGTGCTGTAAGGAAAAGGACTCTCTTGGGGTATTTCTGGTCTAACTGGAAGCAGAAACTACCCGAAGTCTCGTGGGAAGGGAATCTGGTCTCTCAAGTTTTGAAGACCCATGAAATTTGGACAGTTCAGGAAAGCTTCAGATAAATATCCCAATACAAAATGCTTAACCCAGCTGAAATGAACCTTTTTAATGGTCTTCCCATCCCTAAAAGTGACATTCCTAACAGTATGAGTCTTGTGCTAAGTTCACTGGAGACATAGTAAACAACCTAGAACTCCAGATCTGAACGCTTAGAATTTCAGCCCATTCACATTGGACTCCAAATCCAAACCTACCTATGATGTGGAAATGAGAAAAGGGTTAACCATTCACTACAAGAGGACATCAGCTCCTTGCCCTTGTTGCAGGGATCTGCAATCTCCTAGGGCAGGGTCAGCTGTGGGAGATCAGTGACTTTGCTCAGTCCCCTTCAAAAGGAACCAGAGTGATTGGCTCCAGGAGAAAGTGGGGGTTGCCCGTGGGCTGGAAAACTCTGATACTGAGAAAGTCCTAACTATGTTGGGCAAGCTGAAATAAATCTAGTCTCTTTTCCCATCTTGTATGTACTCAGGTTTCAAGACCTTTGTTTGTTTCTTTGGTTTTGCCTTTAAAGAGCCAAGGCACTGATTCTAGTTTTGTTAGTTACATGTAATAAATAATCACTGCCCAAAGAGCCATGCACCGAGCTTTGCATTTTATATCCTGTCCCCACATGTCCACGCATCCCACATTGCCTCTATGATTTAGCTTCTGGCTCAGATCTGAAACTGAAAGGGGTCTATCTTCTGGTTCAGAGCAGGCTGAAACTCACCATTGAACACAGTCATTTCTGGTCAAAACCTGGCCAAGATCAAATTTTGGCACTGTCCAGTCCGGATCTCAGCCGCAGCCATGATTCAGCCCAAACCCAGAAATGACTAGGGATATGGAATAGCTTCCACACGAGAGATTGAAAAGACTGGGACTGTTCATCTTAAAAAGAGATGACTAAGGTGGGATAAAGGTCTATAAAATTATGAATGGTGTGGAGAAAGTGAACAAGGAAGTGTTATTTACTCCTTCACATAACACATAAACCGGAGGTCATCCAATGAAATTAATAGGCAGCAGTTTTAAAACAAATGTAAGGAAGTACTTCTTCACAGAACACACAGTCAACCTGTGGAACTCATTGCCAGAGGATATTGTGAACACCAAAAAATATAATTGTATTAAAAAAAGAATTAGGTAAGTTCATGGAGGATAGGTCCATCAAAGGCTATTAGGGACACAACTCCCCTAAACCTCCGAGTGCTAGAAGCTGGGACTGGACAACAGGGGATGAATCACTCAGTAATTTGCCCTGTTTTGTTCATCCTCTCTGAAGCATCTGGCATGGGCTACTGTCAGAAAAAAAAAGGATACTGGGCTAGATCGACCACTGGTCTGTATGTCCTAGTATGGCCATTCTTGTACTCTTATGTTTGTGTTAAGCCTGCAAAAGGTTTTCCTCTGGCAAACGCTCCCAGTTCCTTAAGTTGTCTCCATAACTGGAGAATATACGAGATCATGAATGACCACTGAGGCTCCTGTATTTCCCAGGATTCTCACAATAGGTCTAGAGTGCCATTGGGTTGTCTTCCATACCAGAGCTTGAAAGGTGAAAGTCCACAGAGGATCGAGGGTCTTTCCTGTTGGTGAATAGCAAAGGTGTGAGTAGTTGTTCCCAATGTTGGGAGTCCACATCCACAAACTTTCTCAACATTTCTCTTAATGTTTGATTAAAAAGTTTTACCAGGCCATTAATTTGTGGATGGTAAACTAATGTTCACAGTGTTTTAGCTTTCAATAGGTTGTATAGTTCCTTCATCACCTGGCACATGAAATTAGAGCCTTGATCTGTCAGGATTTCTTTAGGGATTCCCAACTGAGAAAACAGTTTCAGCAGTTCATTTGCTATGGTGGCTGTGTTAGTTGATCATAGTAGAATGACCTGGAAGTACTGTGTGGCATAATCTGGGATGACTAAAATGTGCTGGATCCAGGGTCCCTCCAAGTCTATTCCTATCCTTTCAAAAGGTATATCCGTGAGGGGAAGTGGAATGAAAGGTGCTATGGGGAGGCCCTGAGGGCTGTCAACTGATGCCCTTGTCAGGAACTACAACAGCCGCTCACATCTTTATGAATACCCCGCCAATAAAAACAGGTGTCAATTTGGTTGAGCGTTTTTTCCTTCCCCAGGTACTCTGCACATGGTATCTCATGGATTGGCCTCATCACCTCGTTCTTATAAATGGTAGGGGACCAGAAATTGGGGTCTGACCTCGTTCATCTGCTTATCTCACTCAACATGGTATATCCACTCACCCCAGAGTCCAAAATGAGGCCCTGACTCAGTCATTGGGGTTTCAGTGGTTTGCCATTTGTCACAGTGATCTGATCAAAGTCTCAGCTAAGCTCACTATTCTCGTACAATGTCAGTGTTCCAGGCAAGACTGTTGGTGCTAGGGTCATCAGTCTCTATCATCATCAAGACCCGAGGCGATGGGTTCCCACACCCTAAGGGCCCTTTCTTAGGGTCGGGTTGTTCACCTACCCCTTGTCTCTGATTGCCAAAAGGGGATGGTCTTTTGTGGACTGTCTCCCACAGAATGCTAGCGCTTCTGTCAGTCTCTGCCTAGTATAACCAGGTTTGCTAAATAGGGGACAACCTGACAAGGTTGGCTGTATGGCTCCCCAGTGTCAGTTGTATGTTTCATGGTGGGTAGGGCTTCACATCATCACGTATACACTAGAGCCTTCTTGTCTGACTAATTGTGCCCATACCAGGGTCTGTTCAAAGCCGTAGTCTACTAGTCAGTCGACCCTTTTCCCATTGATTTGAACTAGTGACAGACACCACTAGTTTGGCTGGTCCATTTTTCCAAGATCAAGTCTTGGCTGACCATACTTACCCATAATTACATTCCATATGGGGCATTCCCAGAACGAGCAGCATACCTGTAGGGCTGCGAGAGCACTGGGCTCTGTTTTAGCGGTTTGTAGTTCTCACTGGAGGAGTCATTTGGGAGCACCAATTTGGTGTTCCCAATGCATTTAACAGTCTCTGGTTTCATACAAGGAAATCCCTTTCTGGATGACCGTAGTGTTCCAGGGACCCTGGGACATGTCCCCACTCCCTGGCATTCCCTGCTGCCCCAAGTCCATTTCTAGGGGCCCACTCCAAGGTGGTCCTTCCCCTCGAGTCGTCCTGGGCTCTGTTTGGTCAAGTCCTCTTGTTCTCTGTACATGGTTCCCCAGTGCTATCTGAAGCAATGTAATTTTCAACAAGATGGACTACCTCTGCCAACATCTCTGGGCAATGTTTTAACAACCAGGCCCTTCCCCCAACAGGTAGCGTGTGTGTGAACTGTTCCACCAACACAAGTTCAGCTACTTGTACGTCTGTCTGGGATTCTGGCTTTGACCAGCACTGGCAATGTTCCCTCAAGCCCTGGGCCACCACTCAGGATCATGCTCCTGAGGGGCACGTCTCTTCTTGGAAGTGCCAAGGGTGGGTCTCTTCCATAATAGCTAACCAGTTGAGAATAGCTGTTTTGACTTCTGGGTAGTCCTGCACATCCATCGAGTCCATTTCTCAGTATGCTGCCTCGGCGGGTCTGGGGAGGAAAGGGACCAAGCAGAGTGGCCCAATGTTCCTGCAGCCACTTGGTTGCCCAAGCCTCCCTTTCCAGTGCTATAAGCAAGGACTTGGTGTCATGATCTGGGCCCATTTTTGCTAACTTTATCATTATGGGTGGGGCTGGGGTGATCAGATTTGTTGGGGGCCCCCAGCCGCCCTGGGTCAATTTGAAGACAGATATTGGTTGGACCAACTGTTGCTATTATTTCCTTTAGCAGATGTTGTTGCTGCCTCACCATCTGTTGCTGCTGCTATGTAGCTAATTGTTGCAGCAGCTGCCATTGCCGTTGCTGGGGGCTCATAGCAGTTGGCTTTCTGTCCGCCATTTCAGAGGCCTGTCCGAGTCCCTCTTTCTTAGATGGTCGGTGGGTATCAGTAACTGTCTTTTCTTTTTCTCCCAGCTCCCCTTAGGTCAGAGGCAACCTAATGCCCACTTTTGTCCATTTGTCACCGTTCTCAAGCTGCTGACGGGCACCTCCTACTGGACGGGCCCTGAAAAGTCCTTAGATTCTCTAACCCTGAGAGGGGCAGACGTAACAGCACCAACTGCCTAATCAGCTTGCCGTGGGGCTTGCTGAACTTCTTTTACCCAGCCAGTACACCAGAGTCGCAGTCGCCTTGTAAGCACAGGGAGGGCTGGTAGATCGCCTTCCTGAGGACAGGTCCCCTGAAAGCTTTCAGGGGTCTCCTTTGGGAGCTATGAAGCTGCCATCTGATCTCTCCCAGAGCTGCCCAGCAGCTTTCGGGAACTTCCTGTTATTAAAGCCCTTGATGTGATTGATCAGGGCAAGCCTTGCGGGGTGAGACTTGCCCACAGTGGCTTTTTTACCCGTTCATCACTGGTGTGGGGTTTATATACCGCACCATACATGCTTAGACTTCAGCTGGCCTGGTGAACGTGTACTGGTGCCTACCACTGGAGGGGATCACAGGTGCTTAGCTACGTGTGAAATGTGAGGATTCTCCTTTACATCGAGTGGGAGAAGGATTTGCATTCTGTCCCCCCTGTGGCTGTGAAATTCCAAGAGGCCATCATGCGCAGCATAGTGACAACCTCAAAAGTGCTCAGCTAGCCCCAGATCAGTTACAATCCCATTTTCAAAACTACCTTCTGATCTTGGAGAAAGCCAGTTTGCCAGAATAAAAGCTGCTACGCTGATAAATTCCAGCCTTTTTTCCAGGGCCACCCAGCTATCAATTCTGGCCACTTCTGTGTGACGTATGTTAGTGCTTTTACACTGGGCTTCTTCTCTACTCTTCCAGCTTGCTCCCCAGGCTCTTCCCAAAGTCGACTTCTTGTATATTTCTAGTGCTACTAAATTACAATCCAAGGAGGTCACCCTCACTTGCTTTGGCCCAGCTCAGTTGTGCAGAAATTTGAACATTTGTCTTAGTGTAGCAGACAATTATAGCAAAACAATGCCAATAGGTTTAATTCAATCCTGCGTTCTTGTCCAGTACCTGTTTACCTGCAATCATGATGGCAAACAGCTACTGCAACATTCATGGGACAACAGTGCTATCTGCCTGCATTGATTGCACTGGTTTTTCAGAGGAGACATACCAGCCATAACAGACAGCATCTGCTACCTTATTCAGAAGAGATATGGTTAAAACTAAATATTTTACTACTTTACACCTTAAACTAATTCAGTCTACGTTCAGTTAAGTGTTAAAAAGCTTGTGTGTCCTGCAATTCCTAGAAGAGGACAGATCTTTTCCAAAAGCTAGGTTGAACTTAAAGTAGATACAACATAATACTTTGTGTTTTCTCTCTCTCTCTCTCTCTCTCCTTCCAGCCCTAAGATTAGCATAAAAATGTGCTCTCCTAACTAAGCAGTCTGTTAACTGATAAGCTATCAAAAAATCATCTGTTATTTTTATAGCTCAAAGGCAGATGCCATTTCAAGAACCAGAGTTGATTGAGTAGGATTTTTAGTGCTTCATAGATTTGTCATTGTAAACTTGAGGTATTTTAAAACAGAATGATTCGAGTCTTGAAATATTACCCCCAGAGCAATCAAGCATTAGGATTTTGCTCGTTTTAAATTTTATCCTGGATGAAATCATTTCATCTCATATCATAAAGAATTTCACTTGTTTTCTAATGTTTGCACTAAAGAGCTTTTCTGCATTAAGTCCAGACCAGTGTAATTACTCAGAGCATGGAAGTTAAAGCTTCCTAAGCTATTTCTGTAGGGCTCCCTTCTGCCAGTAGTTTGTTTTATGGGGACCCCACATGGCAAAACTTAATCAAGCTCACTGTACCAAGTTTAAAGTCTTGTTATAACAAGGCACCCCTCCAATATCTGTCCTACGGTCCTGCTGTGGGGTGTGCAAACCCTAAATCATAAAGTCTAGGTCTAGATATAGATCCTATCATGGGAAAAGAAAGATGCCATCAACAACCACTTAATAAAACTTTCACACACCCTAAATAAAATATATGTTGAATTTCCTATAGTATGGGCAATATAGCAAGTAGAATGTGCAACACACAGGAAGTGAGAAACTAAACAAGGAAAGTGTAAGAAAAACATGAAACATAACCCCATGTTATGTGTGAAGTGGTCTGTGCACTGGGAAACCATGTATCACTATGTAAAAGCAATCAATAACACAATGAAGAACTGAAGAGTTCCGTTGTGGTTCTTCTTTTAGAACGAGGTACAGGCATTAATCCGAATGAAAAGTTTGCCATCTGTTATTGTGATTAATATAGAGCTTGTGTGAGGTCTGTGAACCATTTACATCAAGATAAAGGTGCGTCTACCATGGACGCTCTTCCACATTTTACAACAATCAGACCAATTGGAAGTACATCTGGGTTGATGCCCTCTTAGAAACAAGCATGACATTACCCCAGAGGAGAATTAACAGGAGCATCATAACCTCTATGTAATCAATTTTCAGAGGTACTTGCCTCTGAAACACATCATCATTAACATGTGACATTAGGTAGGAGGTCATTCTCCTTCACCCTCACTTGCTTTGGCCCAGCTCAGTTGTGCAGATATTTGAAAATTTGTCTCAGTGTACTTTAATACAGATTTCACTGGACAAATGTAAGGAACAATCGATAACGTATCTGTCTAAATAAAGAGACTTTCAGCTCTTTGTTTCTCAGATGTAGAATCTTTTCTGTGTAATTACCCTAGTGATGTGGTGTGATTATGAACAAGAGGGAAGTGGTCCAGAAGACATTCCCTCTGATTAGATGAGTCCACGCTATGAAAAAGTCTGAGAAGCTCTGGTCTGTGCAATGGGTTGCTTGTGCACAGAGTACAATTGATTGTCTTGCAGAGATGAGGGCCTCCCTGGAAGTGACAGGGGACACGGCCTCTAATCCTGCAGATGCCTCAAGATCTTTAGGGAGATCTGGTTTCATCTTGTATCTTGGGGCATCTGCCCAGAGAGTGCTCCCCTCCATGCTACCCCTACAGTAAATGCAACCTGAAAACAATGCTGCTATTAGCTCCCGTGTCATGGCCACTCATCATGCCCCTCTCTGCAGGAGAAGTCACACAGAGACACTTAATGCTGCAAGGAGCAGCGCAAACATTAACAAGCATTTTTACATGGAATACAGAATACAGTAACTGCTCCCAGAGCCGCACATGACCCCCAGACCAGCAAAGCCTCAACTGCTCAGTTTATTCACACGGAGCTTTGGTGGTTTCCTGGGGAGAGCAAAGGGAACATGGCAGATAGGTTTTACCCCCCACCTTGCTGTGAGTGAGGCTTGCACTCTGCTCATATTTCAACTCTCCACACTGTACAAAGGAAGGCAGCCTAGGACCAGATTATTATGAACAGCGGCTGGGGCAGCGAAAGAGGAAATCAACATCTTAGTGACATTGGAAATGTGATGTGCAAATTCTTCTTCTAACCTCTCTGACACTATTTATTTCCTCTCTCCAGTGTTTTCAAGGGTGCGCTGAAGATTGTACCTTGTTCCAAAATTAATTCAATGCTTTAGTGCAAGCAACGGAGACTTTGATTTAGGTAAATTAATTCTTTAATATGGATTTACATTCTGCCCACACCTATCCTGACCAAATAACCAAGCCTAGTCAAATACCCAACCAGGTTTAAAAGCAGCTGAGTAAAATAGGACAGACTTTTAATGACATTGGGCCAAGTTCTTTCCTTACTTCATTAATGTGGCCATCAGTTCTAGCAGCCAGTCACCCACGAGTCTCTGCCTTTGTCCCTTGTCTCCCAAAGACAGAGGCACAGATGTTTTTCTTACCAAAAATAGTTAAAAGTCACCGAATAGCTCTGTACTTATGAGGCCAACCTTTCGTGACCTTTCTGGCTAGACCAACTCCTGTTACATTAACCTCTGACTTCAATCCCCCTTAATGGCAATATTCCTGGATAGTATAATTTCCCTCCCACCATGTTGACTCAGGGAAATATTTGCTATCTCAGCGTTAGAATTATTTTCCAAGAGAAGTGGCAGCGACCACCCTATTCTGCTTCCTCCTCATTTCATACCAGAAAAAGGCATTTCTGGGATATAATTTTACACCAGAAATGTGTGTCACAGTCTCCTTAGTGTTATAAGAAGACCTGGCTTCCTATCCAAATCAAACAAGGACCTTGTCAGATTCAAAATGGACAGAAACAAGAAATGGGAGCCTATAATTGATGATGGAAATCAGATAAGCCCTCTTTAAATACAACCATTGATAGAGAAATGAGTACTCAAATTACCTTTGATTAAGTCACTTAAAAAATAAAGCCGGGGGAGGGCTTAGTAAAACCACCCTGGTGAATAAAATCACTAGGAAGGGGTGAAGGGGATTATTTTAGTTTGTCAGACTCTGAAATTTAGGAGAAGCAGAATTAAAGTCACAGAAAAAATTAAAATCAAATGGAAATACACTGATCTCTCTCCTCCGGTAAGCAACCCTGTAATCTAGGATATGGTGTGTTCTGCAGTGGAACAATGACAGAACACACACAGCCTTCTCTACTGATTGGGCACACAAGCTTTTAATATTAATGTCTAACTACCTAGATACTCACATGGCCCTTGTGACCTTGCATCTGAGTGTGCCCCACAGTTTTAACATGTTCAATTGCAATACCCTGGGAGGTAGAGAAGTTGGATCATCCCAATTTTACAGAGGGAAACTGAGGCACGGAGAGACAACATGACTTCTTCAGGGGCACACAGGACTTCTGTAGCAGAGCTGGGAATTGAACCTATGTTGCCCGAGTCCCAGGCCAGTGTCTTAACCACAACAAGGTCATGCTCCACACCATTAAAGCGCCAAGTTGAGCATGGACAGGGAAGGAGAGGTATATCGATAGTGGGAGCATGTTCTGTGTCCACTGGCACTAGCATCTCGCACGCCTCTTCTTTACTTTCTTCCATGATCAGTGAGCTGGCTGCACCGGACACAGTTTATCACCACTGCATACCTTAACCCTCTCTACAACATGAAATTCTGGGGAGGGAACTTGTTTTGGCCAAAATTAGATGGGCACAAATGATGCCACCTGTTGGGAGTTCTTTAGACTTACAGGGCCTGGTTCTCTGCTCTGCAACCCCAGCAGTGCATCCACACGACTCGAGTGGCCTCAGAACTAGTGCATGGGAACGGAGAATCAGGCCCACAGCCTGGTTTTTACGGAGGCAGCTTATACACAGATTTTGTCGGATGTCCCATCTTGTTGTTACAGCTCTCAAAATAAGGGAAGGAAAATTTTCCTGGAGCTGTGGGATTTGCAGGCCTCTTCAGTTCATTTCATCTTCCTCCCTCATCCACTGTAATTTAAAATATTCTTCTCCCCAAAGGTAATTCCTTTACCAACAGATTTTTCTTGCAAAAGGGAAGCTCATGCCATGTAAGTACACCATTAGGGGCAAACGGACTCCTCCCAAAGCTAGGCTGGAACAAGCAGCTCCCTCTATGTCACGTATTACTCTTCTTTAGCAATGTTAACTTCTCCATTCGCTGCTCCTTTTCCCACCATCCCTCCCCCACTGCAACTCTCCAGTGCCTTTCCATTTGTTTCTTCGCTTGGTCCACTCTGCTTCATTTGGCACTTTTTTCTTTCCCTCCAACCTCCTTCTCTGCTCCTCTTTTCACAGGCTCCACAAAGAAGAAACCCCAATAATGCCAAACAGAATATTCAAAATGAGTTCAACTGTCCCTACTTGCACTTGTTTAATTGTGGTCTGTTTATCTGAGCCGCCAAATCAGGTCTCTGGCTACAACCCCACATGACTATTGCCAATCCCCTGTCACAAGCCACATCTGCGTCACTTCCAGCTCAGCAGGCTACCACGTGTGACAGCAGCTCCAGTACTTGATATACTGGGGCAGCTCACTCCTTGCAAACCCCTATCTTCTACTGCCCATCCAGTGTATTGGGGGTGGGGATGGGGTATGTCAAGGCTAAGCCTCAATAACTCCACACGCTAGAAAGACAGGACAGCTGTGATCCATGGTGTATGTACAGAGTTACTTCACTCCCTACCCGGTTCACTTCCGACAAGGCTCCGAAAGGGAGCGATATAACGTACCAAGCCGCGTGTACGTTCTCCTGTACCTGCAGCCTGATTACCACTGCAAACCGAGATTCTCCCAGCACACAACAGCAAAAGGATTTTTCTCCAGGGCTTACTCTCATGCTGAGACTTTTGTCCTCCTAACATGAACAGGAAAAAGCCTTAATGCTTTCCAAAAACCTACAGGGTTACTGTAATACCTGCTTCAGACATCACAGAAACTGCCCAGCGCAGACTGGATCCTTAAAGACCAGGTTAATGAGCCAATTCCTCCCCCTGCGTACACACACACACACACACACACTCAGACCACTCCTTGCACAGGTGTGGAAGGGGAGAGTGGGAAGAGTACCCTTCCTTCCTACACACCACTGGTGGTGGCAACATTTGGCAGGCTGCCTTCGGGAGCGTGGGAGGGGAGAGTCCTAGCTAGCCCTCGGTGCAGTGCTAGCAGCTGCAGAGAGGACGCGTGTGAGCTGGGCAAGGGTGAGGCTGTTTTAACGGGTATCCCAGGAAGACTTAGAGGTTCCACCCACGACCAGGGCTGCAGTGTGTAAGCACTGTGTGCGCACAGCGACACATGGTCCCTGCCCCCAAAGGGCTTCCAATCTACACGGACAAGACGGACAAAGGAAACGTCGACCAGCGGAGGACTGCCCCACGGCGTGCCCGCAGCAGAGCAGCCAGGGGAGCCAGAGCTGCACTTGCTGTGCAGCTCCCACTGCTCCGGTGTCTCGCCCAAAGGCAGGGTGTAGCTTGTGCTGCTCCTCCCCCACTCCAACACACACACACACACACCCCGGCTCTGCAAAGACATACTGAGCCACATGCCTGAGGTAGATAAGCAGGCGGTAACTCAAGGAACTTTCCCATTTAAAGCGACCCACGCAGTAAGTGCTGTATTTTAGAAATGTATTTTCAAGCAGCATGAGCAGCTCTTTAAAAAAAAATACCTAGGGCCAGCTCCTTAGCTGGGGAAAATCAACACAGGGCAGATCTACACTACCGTCTAAATCGATATCACTTGTGTCGCTCAGGGGTGTGAAAAAGCCCCCAAGCGAGGTCAGTTTCGTGCTGTCCACACCAGCGCTATGTCGGCGGGAGCTGCTCTCCCACCGACATAGCTTCTGCCTCTCACAGAGGTGGAGTAATTGTGCCTGCCGGAGAGCGCTCTCCCGTCTGCATTGTGCACCTTCACCAGACACGCTACAGCTGCGTCGAGATAGCCCTGGAGTGTAGACTTGCCCAGAGCCCCACTGAAGTCAGTGTTATTCATGCAGCTGAGGAGCTGAGCCCTAATTCTGTCACTCGGCTGTAAACACTCAGTTAATTCTGTGGCTTTGGATCAGGTCTTCGACTCACAGCACATATAACTGCCAAGCTACTGAAAGTAGGACCTGAGGCTTAAATCCACCAAGAGACCATATTTGTGGGGCAGCCGTTCGCCGGGTTAAATAAGCATTTCACACAGTATTAAACGTTTCTATTTCTTTTGGCTGCTAATATTGAATATCACCCAAGTGCGTCCCTAATGACCACAATAATCATTCTTATCTGGATTGTAAGCAGTGTCATATGCAACCTTATCACGCACACATCTCTGTAAACACATACTGTTTAAACAAACATAAGGTCACTATGAACTACAGAATTTTCAAACACATCAGTAAAACACCAGTTTTCCTTGAGAGAGTTTAAGAAAAAAAAACCAAATCAAAACTTTTTTACTATGGGGAAAAAAAACAGTTTTGAGGCGCTCTTATTGAAATACAACTGTACGCAAAACTGATCTTTATAGTGACGGATGGGTCCCTTTGTGCAGATAAAAGCCAGGTTTTAAATATTTCTTTTAATTGTTATTGTCTTTGTGCTCAAGGACTGGTTGTGGGAAAAATGCCATTCTCGGACCATAAAAATAAAAAGAAAATATAATAAAGCAGTAATTGGTCAATGATGATTGAACTAACAACTTTACAGTGCCAGTCAAACACACATAATAATTGCTCTTTGGACTCTTTATGAAGGTACGGTACTGTTTCATAAGACTAATCCAGCATTATAAATTCCCCATTTTATATCAGTTTCCATCATTATCACATAAGCCTTATGATAAATTATAAATGTTATTAAAGGTTCCTAATTTAGGCAAGATAATCCATGCTATAAATGAAAGGTTATCTATACCAAAGGTGGCTCAGATTCAAGTTGTCATTCAGATAATTAATATGTAAAGAATCTCTAATTTTAAGTTTTGAATATCTTATGAATATTTGAGATTTGCAGCCTGCTTCTGCAGTGGAAAGTCAGATAGGCAGCTCCAGGACTGAGGCCTGAGTTTAAACTGAAAGTGTGTGTATGGATTATATATATATTACACACACACACTCCATATACACGACCCTACTAAACCTTACAGATTAATTGACCACAGGACTAACTCATCAACATCTGTGAAGTTTCCAGTGCACTTGAATCATTTCTATATAAACCATGTTCATCACCTCCATTTGCCTCTACAGAAACTTCAATGGAATTTCTTTTGCAACCTGTAATACCTCACAGGAGGCAGAAAGCACCCAGACTTTGGGACTGTTATTTAAATTAATGCCGGCATCGGAATGATTTATGAGGTATTCTGGACAGTTCATTTAAATCCAAACATAAAAATTTACCAGCTTTCTTGGCATTTTCCTGTTTCCATTTGAAGAAGAGCAGAGAATAGCTTCATAATTCTTGACTTAAAAACAAAACAAGAGAAAAAGATGCATTCCAAATTATTACAATTTATTCCTATCACTGTAGTTCCAGGAGGCCTCGACTGAGTTTGAGGGTGCATTGTGCAAGGTACTGTACAAACATTTAGTTAAGAGACAGTCCCTGCCCTGAATAACTGAAAACCTCAATAAACAAGACAGATGTCTGCTGGGAGAAACTAAATATTATCTCCTTTGTACGGGCAGGGAACTGCGACACAGAGAGAATAAATGATGTCCTAGGGTCACATAGTTCATGGCATAATGAAGAACATAACCCAGTTGATCGGAATCCCATTCCAGAGCTTTAAGAACAAGACCGTCATTAAAGCTCGTGATACATTAAAGACAGAAAACTTCTCAGTGTTCCTTTCACGTAAATCTAGATACAAAACTAAGCCCCCAAACTCACGTTAATGTTTTTTTTAATTTATCAAGAGAAGATCATGGCTGAATTTTCAGCATCAGGATAGGCTCACAGACAGTCGCTGTAGCAATTCTGCATCCTGGCTGAATTTTAACTTCCACAGTCTAATTTGTTCTGTGGAATTGCCAAGGAAATCAGCCTTCCACCTCAGAGAAATTGCATGAGGTCCTTGCTATGTTGGTCAATTTGGAAATTTCACAGCATCTGCCAAGTACACTAATAAAGTTCTCAGGAGATAGGTTTGTGATCTTTTATTGAATTGCATATAAACACAAAGGGCCTGACTCTTCACTGCCTTGCACTGCCAGGTGTAGTCATACCTGTGCGCGAAGGGTGAGCATTCTGATCTGGCAGCCTTTTATACCCCCTTTGCACAGGCGTAAATGGCCGCTCAAGGTGCAAGACTGCGCAAAATCGGGCCCACAATATCATCTGGCCTTATACTGTACTATTAGCTTGAACTGGTATGACTCCTCCCCATTTTGGTGCAATGAAGAAAGCAATCTTATATGTCCCTGAGCACAGGCTCTACAGTCACGGGAGGCCTTTGCACGACGCACACAAGAAGGGCAGGGGGAGGGAAGGTGGAACTCCTTGTACATCCTCTCTTCCTCCATCATGAAAGCTCCTTTCACAATCTGGCTCTAATCGGTGCACATAAACTCGCCTGAAAAGTTAGCTTTGTTATTTGTCACCCTCTTCTTTTTTAAAAAAATGCTTCTGTAAACAAAAGTCACCCTGGGTACTGGCCGCAATTTTGTTTGTCTTTAATAAAAGTAACTCCATTTCAACTCTGCGAAAGGGCAGATTAAATTTGAAATCCATTCAGAAAATGAAACTTGGGAAAGGTGACCCAGAAGCTGCTCCTTTAGCTGTTCAGTAACACCAGGATGAAAACGTAATGACGTTGACGGCATTCCCGCAATACAAGAAAGCGTAACAGCACCTGCAGCCCAGTAGGAAATAACTGCAATAGACTCACAGGGAGAAAGCTCGCCCAGTATCCTGTCCCTGCCGGTGAGCTGTGCTGACACCAGAAATTCTGTTTTGCAAAAAATTTTGAGATTTAGAAATTTGGCTCCATTCCAAACCAGAGTGAAAAACGAAAACTCCAAAATTCTCCACACAGAAAAATTCTGAAAAAAAATTGTTTAGAATCAATCAAAACATTTCATTTTTGACCTTTTTTTATTATGCATTATAAAATATATTATAATATAAAAATACTTAATGAAAAGACATTTCAAAAGGAAAAATCAAAACGTTTCATTCTGAAAATGTCAAAACAGGACATTTTCTGAAACAAAATTCCAGTGAAATCGACCTCATTCTATGGCCTGAAGAAGAGCTCTGTATAAGCTAGAAAGCTTGTCTCTCTCACCAACAGATGTCGGTCCATTAAAAGATATTACCTCACCCACCTTGTGTCTCTGATTTTGTGAAGCATTTTGATTTCAATGGAACTGCATATTCCGACAGAATATTGTCTAAGTTTCTGGGACAAACTCAACTAGGAACAGATGCTTTAGAAAACGAGGCAAAGCCGTACAGAGGGCAATTACAGAATAATCTGCCCATACATGAAGTTTCTCCCTAAACCTACGCAGCTGGTGATTGGCTCTCACCTTCTCATGCAACATCAACAGAAATGTTAACTTAGAGCTAGGTTTTTAAAGGTATTTAGGCACCTAATTCCCACTGAAATCAGGAGTTAGACACCTACATACTTTTAAAAATCTGGCCCTAAATGTAGGACCAGTTTCTGCCTAGTGCAACCCATTAAAGAAAAATGGACAGCATCCTAACTATACTGAAGTTGATGGCAAAACTCCCATGGGCTTCAGCTGATCCAAGATTTCACCCAAGTATAATTTAGAGCAACAAGTGCCAGTGAAATCTGGTGACGATACATGAGCAGGGATGATGCATGAGCCCAGCTTGGCACTCAGATCCCATGTTGAGTTTGCAGGTCTGGCAGTTAGGGAAAAATTAAGAACAATTTTTAACTTGTAAACTGAGCAAATAAGATATGAACAATGAAAAACAAACAAGGGCTGGGCTGGCTGATTTGTGCTGTGCTGGCAATGCAAAGAAGCCAGAAACCCAGTGAATTCAACTTCCCCCTAATTTGTTAAATCCTCACCTGGTTCAAGGCCAGCATAGTAGCTCCTCTGTCACTCCTCTCCCAGCCCCAGCCTTACCGGGCTAGCTGGGGAAATAGGAATTCCTATGCCGCAGTGATCCTCAGAGACTGGGGGCAGTTGGGTGTAAGTTAGAGCATCCCTGAGGCTGCTCTATTTTATACTAGGGAATAGCTCTGCTACAGAAGAGGCAGATGATCAGCAAGCTGAATAGGTAACTTAAAGCCATTTCTGTGCCTTCACCTCCAGAACTGCGCTGAGTGCAACATGGATGAAGCTCAGATTCTGGCCCTCTATTTAGAACAGGGTTTATACATTATGGGCCTGCTTCTATAGATATCAGTGGGAATTTTTCCATGGACTCAAATGAGATCTGGGTCAAAGCCCATAAAATATATGAAAACACACACACATACACACACACACACACACTTTATCTGTGTTGCAGTAGTGCTTAGGGGCCTCAGTCAGGACTCAGGACCCCTTTGTAGTAAGTAGGCACTATACAAACACAGAAGATATCATATATACGTAAGTCCACACACAATGAGGTGATATTGGTGTGATAACTGCAGCCTTATGTCAATAAAACCTTTAGGGTAAATTACCAAATCACATGTTTTACTTTGTATACCTGGATCTCTCAAAACAAGGCCAATATTTAAGCTTTATTAGCATTTGCATGAGTTCCAGGTAAGTGGAGGGGGAAAAAAAGGTTTAATCCTTGTGTGCCACGTTCCATCCACACACACTGGTGTCATGAGGTTTATCATGGCATTGCAAGTGACAGCTCATTGAGATACATGGAGATATGGGTCAAATCCAGAAGGAGATATGGGTCAAATCCAGAAGGTGCACATGCACCTGCCCAGTGGAAACATTGTGCTTGCACTTCATAAATGACTTAGAGAGAGCAGAGCGCTTACCAAGGATTCCACCCTAGAGGAGCTGCCCATGGCAGCTTTCCCACCCACCAGAGTAGTAGAAGCTCCTCCATTAGAGGAGGAGAGGACAGCAGACCTTATCCATTACTCTTCCAAACCTTGCCACACAGTTGCAAGCTGCTGGAATTTGCTTTTTTTTTTTTTTTTTTTACTCTGGATTTGGTCCACGATGCACTACTTATGCAAACTCACCGACACCAACGGGGTTGCACAGGAGTTACGAACTGCAAAATTTGCCCCACATATGCACAGAGCTCTGACAGGGTTAAAACAGCAGCTTTCCTTTGCACCAGAGGAACCAGAAGAATGATTCAAAAGGAGATCTTGTCACACGTTAAAGGATAAAGCTAGACGAAACACAGCAGTGAGAGAGGAAGGATTCATTTTACCCCATTGGCTGTTGAAATAGGCCCGAATGTCAGCGTTAGAACTGAAGTGTCTGTTTACTGGTCACAGTACAAGCTTTCCCTGTGATCCTCAGACCTAACCTCGAATGACAACATCGGAGGTGAAGGTGTGGTTCACTCTTCCCTCTGGGCCCGTTCAGCCCCAGATCTGTGCTGAGACAAACAGTAACCCGGCCAACTGGCATAAGGACGCCTGTCTACTAGGAAGTGGACTGAGACCAACAACCCATTTCATACAGACTTGTGAATTGTCATCAGACAGCACTCACATTTTCACATTAATCATCTCTATTGGATTTGAACCAGCAATCTAATGGTGAGGGATCCACTGTAGCCCATTAACATCCCCTATGCCATCCTGCCCCACAGCACTCAGAAAGGTAACAGGATTTTTAAAAAGCTGGCCATTGACATTCTAAACGGCGAATGCTTATTGTACTGATCAAAATTTATATTTGCTCTGGGTGGGCAGCTCGTCTCAAACATCAAGGCTTCTGTTTTGCTGCTGTGCCAAAACCTATAAAGTGTAACGCTCGACCAAGCATCGACGCAGCACTAACGCAGGAGCTTGACTCTTGAGACTACTGAATAGCTGGATTAAATAAACACTTTAAAAATACCTCTACCGCGGTTAATAAAACATTGAAATGATAAAAGAACCTTTGTCTCCTGCACTGCAGTTTTTTATTTTCATATTACATTTTTAAATGGCAAAATGCTTGTGAAATAATTATAACAAACACACCCACCGACCATGAAAATGGGGAGGTAAATTATATTTCAAGCTGAGTTTGAAATTAATTGTGCTGGACACTTGCTAGCAGGCTAGAAGCTCACAGGCCCCACACAGACACATTTCATCTCTGGCAAGAGAGGGAAGAGGAGGAAGGAAAGATGAGAGGGAGAAAAGCAGAAGAAGAGGAGACATCTGTGGTAGACAAAATTGCATATCATTTGAATTTCAAAATTTTCAAATGAAAAAGACACCTTTTTCACAAAAAAATTATCCCGTTTTGGACCAACTCCACTTGAAAGTTAGCTAGATGGCACTACAGGATATCAACACATCACAATCAGTAATGGATTTTAACCTCATAACATCCCTGTATTGAGGTCTCAGTGGAAGATTTTTAAAGTGCATTTTAAGGCCTGAAGTAGTGTTGCAAGCCCTAGTGATTTTATCACAAGTTTCGTGAAATTTTGTGTTTTTCTTCAAGCCCCAGCTGCTGGAGTCATGTGATAATCTGAAAATCCCAGTTTGCATTAAAATAAAGCTGAGTAAATAAAACTCACACTCCAGAATTCATACTTAATGAATAAAACAAAACAAAAAGTTTTAGCACTTGACTGGGGACAAAATCTTGAAAATACAAACACTCAAGAACCAGACAGCAAGTGATAAGAGCCCCAAATATATTATTTTTTAAATCTCATGAGTTTTAAGCCAATCTCATCATTTGGGAGGGTCTGCCTCATGATTTTTTAATTACTGGGGCTGGCAATACTGCAGAAGGGGCCACTATGATAATTTAGTCTGCCCTACTGCATAACACAGACTGTAGCATTGTCAACAGAGTAGTTTTGTTCCCATTTTAGAGATGGGGAATTGCAGCACAGGGTAGATTAAGTGACTTGCCCAAGGTCACACAGGAAGTCTATGGCAGAGCCATCCTGTGTCCCAGTCCAGTACCCTATGAACTAGACTATCCTTCCCCCCCTACTGCTTAGCCGGATCGTGCTGTTGCTCTGCATCAGTTATACTAAATAACATTTTGGCAATGAAGGTAGCTACTCTCCCACCTACATCTCCTTCTGCACTTCTGCCCTGCCTCGGGCAGCCTGTATTGCCTTTTAACAAACTAGTTGGGTATGTTTGAAAGCTATATTCTTGCTGTCAAAGGGGCCAACTCCCAGAATGTCTGTAAATCAGGAAGGAGCAGAGAGTTGAAGGCTGCAGTGGAAACTAGCAAGAGATGAGCGCCTCTTTAATTGGGAGAGGGGGCTGCGAGGGAAGATAATCGAGAAAGGTGGTAGGAATGGAAATTGGTGATGTTTAAAATGTCTTTTGGGACCTGGTGGGCTCAAACTGCCAAAAGCCCATAGAGGTGCATTCTCCCTGCCACTTGTTTAGCTGTACAGGGCATAGGAGGGTTCAAGGACCCTCCCTTCCTTCACATCCCACCTCCACCCCATGTACAGGGCAGACGAGCCCAGAGACGACTACAACCTTGCACCCCCACGGGTGTAAACTGTCCCAAAGGGGATGGTGAGGAGCAGAGCCCTGGCCCTTGTCCACTTCTGCACTGATCCCTGGAGGTGGCAGGTGTACTGCAGAGAGCAGCCTGCACCAGCCAGGCCTGTGCATTGAGGGGGTTGAAGCCTGATTGTCTCCTCAGATATTACCCCTTCCTGAGGTCCCTGGGAGGGGCAGCTCTGCACCATCCCCTTTGTGGGCATCTGACTCCAAAGTGCATGCTGGCCCATTGTGACCAGAATGCTTGGTTGTAGTCCCATAAGGAAGCCAGCATTTTGCATCCAGCTTTAACTTGAAATTTCCTCTGAACTAAGGATGGGATTGTTGCAAAAAGCACTCAGCACTAACCTCACTCTGCTCCCACTGATGTCAATGGGAGCAGAGTTGGGCCAACATCAGATGCTTTTGAAAATATCATCCTAGAAATCTCCAGGGTTTAAAGAATAAAACAAATATGAACTAGGTTTCTAGACCAACTTGTCTTGAAGAGACTTTTCAAAAAAGCTGAAACATCTCATTATTCTAAATTCCTTTTCTCAAAAATGCCTCATCAAATGACCTAAACCTTTCCTCCAAAATGTCTCCATTGGACACAAACAACAAACAGATACGTCAAGCGGAAAAGAGGGATATTTTTAGGAGGTTCAAAATTGGATATAATGAAAAGCAAGTTACAGCCATAACTCGGGAGTCTCTACCATGACTCCAGCTTATAAGGCAGGGGTAGTCAATTATTATTTGTCAAGGTCCAAATTTCTTGGCCAAAGTATAGTCAAGGTCCAGACTCCAGAGAAAACAACAACAATAATGATAACAACAAGTAAATAAAAAGATTTTGGGGTCTGTTCAAAAGCATCTGGAGGTTTGGATTTGGCCTGTGGTCCTCCTATTGACTATCCCATTATAAGGCAGCAATGACAGAAGTGCGCCAACAAGGATGAAATAATACAGCTGCCCAAAAAAATGAAAAAATTTTCATCGAAATTTCAAGAAACTCCAGGTAACACAAAGTAATAAAATATTGCTTTAAGCACCCACCTCTGACATGACTGCTTTTCCCAGGATTTTAATTTGACAGGATATTTCCTCCCAGAATATTTATGGGCCAAGACAACTTGCACTGGCGTTTTACTGGGTGACTGGACAGCTCTGCCTGGTTGGCTGATAACATCCAAACACTTTGGTTGGTTGTCTTTCCAGTACTTATCTGGGGCTCACGTTATTTATAGTTGTTAATTCAGGGGGCCAAAGCCTTTCATAAGGCTATAGAGAGACCTTTTGTATTCTCTCTGAGTCTACTTAAAATATTTCCATCCCAGCACTAGATTATCAATATTTATTTTTCATGCTCTTTTGTATTGCTTTTCAACTGTTATTTATTATGAATCTTTCATGATCAGTCTCAGTGTCCTTTTAGCAAGAGGACAGATGATCAGAGAAAGCAGTGTGTAGAGAGCAAAACAGACAAATGGAAAGGAGGGACGTGAGGATGCTGTTTCAAAGGAGGACAGGAACATAAAATATAATTTTATAACGATGGCTGTTCCCACCCTGATGAGTGAGCTAACAGGCTGCTACAGTCTGAACAAGCTGCAAGCTCTAGAGACAGTTCTGTAAGTCCTGCTCTGAGGGAATTATAGTAATCAAGTCTTGCGGTAAGAAAAGCATGAGCTGATGTTGAGAGGTCACCATGGGATGATAAAGGACAGCCACAGCCTGCGCAAATTCCACAACCAAAAAAGCCTTTGGTACCACATCTAACACATGACTTTCCATGGAAAAGGCATGCTCAAGAGTGTTGACAAGACTCTCAGCCTTACCTCTTTCTTTGTACAGTCCTTCCCACTACAAACAAAGGAAGAGCATCCTGGTAAAATAATTACCTCTGTCTAGCAGCAAGACTCCTTTACTCACAGGGCTGAAGAGAAGTTTGTGCTGACACATCCATCTGGCAATATCATCCAAAGATTCCAAAGAACTTACAAGGTCCACTGAAGAGGAGACACCAGTATATTAATGTCTACCAACAGCCATACTACTGATACTCTTTCTTCTGCATACAAATGACCTTGCCAAGTGGTTTCATGTATCTGTTGAACAACATTGGGGGACAGCATAGCACAACTGGCCATCTTGACGCCTGCCTCTTAAGTATGACTGGAGCTACTGGAGGGCAGACACACCAGTCATATCTCTTAGGCACCAACATAACCCATGGCCAGTCATACCAAAAGCTGTTGAGGGGTCCATCGTAAGTGACTGATCATCATCAGTCCATCATAAGTGACTGATGAACCCTGTCTAAAATCAGTAGGAGATCACTACTGACATGGGGCAAGTGCAGTCTGAATTCCAGGAGAAGGCTAGTCCCTGCCTAGGATGTCAGTGTCCGAATGCAAGTGGAACTGAATAGCCACTACATTCTCAAATTACTTTCACTGAAAATGAAAGGTTTCAAAGGGGATGTGCCCAACGCAACCCCCTAGATCAAACACTCAAGACTTGGGAATAGTTTGGATCCAAATCAGAACTCTACAGGTCAGACCCATTATGCCCTTTTGAGTGTGTTCATCCTTTATGTCTGGCTGAGGATCTGTGACTTTTTCTTAGATAGCTAATTAAACGCAAGGACCAAGTAAAACCTGACCACCTTGCCATTCATTTCTGTATTTGAAAAGCTCCTATTTTACAAATGTGCCTTCATGTCTATGCAAAGTTTTGTGAGGCCCAAAATAGCTTGGTGCCAAGTGCCTGCTGATTTTGAAAACAAACAACAAATACCAGCACGGTCAATGGAGTTGTCATAAATATAAAGGGAAGGGTAACCACCTTTCTGTCCCCAGTGCTATAAAATCCCTCCTGCCAGAGGCAAAACCCTTTCACCTGTAAAGGGTTAAGAAGCTAAGATAACCTCGCTGGCACCTGACCAAAATGACCAATGAGGAGACAAGATACTTTCAAAGCTGGAAGGGGGCGGGGGCAAAGGGTCTGTCTGTCTGTGTGATGGTTTTGCCGGGAATAGATCAGGAATGCAGCTCAGAACTCCTGTAAAAAGTTAGTAAGTAATCTAGCTAGAAATGCGTTAGATTTCTTTTGTTTAATGGCTGGTAAAAGAGCTGTGCTGAATGGAATGTATATTCCTGTTTTTGTGTCTTTTTGTAACTTAAGGTTTTGCCTAAAGGGATTCTGTGTGTTTTGAATCTGATTACCGTGTAAGGTATTTACCATCCTGACTTTACAGAGGTGATTCTTTTACCTTTTCTTTAATTAAAATTCTTCTTTTAAGAATTTGATTGATTTTTCATTGTTCTTAAGATCCAAGGGTTTGGGTCTGTGTTCACCTGTACAAATTGGTGAGGATTTTTATCAAGCCTTCCCCAGGAAAGGGGGTGTAGGGCTTAGGGGGATATTTTGGGGGAAGACATCTCCAAGTGGGCTCTTTCCCTGTTCTTTGTTTAACACGCTTGGTGGTGGCAGCATAGGGTTCAAGGACAAGGCAAGGTTTGTACCTTGAGGAAGTTTTTAACCTAAGCTGGTAAGAATAAGCTTAGGGGGTCTTTCATGCAGGTCCCCACATCTGTACCCTAGAGTTCAGAGTGGGGAAGGAACCTTGACAGGAGTCAAGACCTTATTGCAACTTTGATTACAAGAATCACTACAGTAACTTAAGTGCTGGAAGACTGCACGTCCCTTCAATATAGGATCGAACCTGTAATCCAATAGCCGGACTGCAAGATTAGGAGGTAGCTGATGTCATTTTGGGGAATTAACTTTTAAATAAGAGTCACAGTAGTAAACTGAGCTGAGTTAATAAATGAACAGCTCCATTACTAGGTGACCAGGATCACATTTGGGGGCATCACCCCAATAAAAAGCACTGAACTTTGATTCTGTGTATGTCACAGACCTAAGCACTGTAACATCACATACAAAACCCCTATTTTAATAGATGTCCTGCCTTCTACTGCACAAACTAAAGGCACCTGGATATATCTGTGGGTTTGGAGATGTATCATGTGACATGGAATAGTGAGAGGTAGCTTGTGTAAATTCTCTAGGCAGATCTACCATGGATGACCAGGAGCAGGCAATTACTAGTTAAAAGAAGTCAGAAGGGAGAGACCATAGAGATGACTGAAGGGGAATAATCAAACTATTGGCCTTAATGAATGAGATAAAGCGCAGAAGAGAGGAGCTGTGGCATCTCATTTATATGGAATATCATATATTATCCCTTTCTTGGGGATGAGCAACAAGACATGGCTTTGTCTCTCTACCCGGTTAGAGAAACATAGGGTTTAAATTCTGTCATGAGAGTTCCTACTGATGTATGAAGTCTGCCACATGTTCTGACACATCCAAGGGAAGAATTTGGCCCATCATATGCTAATAGGAAAATGTCTGCTGTGACAGCGGAGGAGTGAAAAACCTGTAAAACCATGATACTGTTGACTTTCAAAAAATGTTGCCATGAGATAGGTTTATACAGTGGGCCTACTCTTTCCTTTTATTTTTAATTTTTTAAAAGCCACAAGCAATCTAAAATATAGAACATCAAAAGACCACATGAAAAGGATGTCTGGATCTGTTAAAACATAAAGAAGGCTCTACCAGCCAAGGGCAAAAGTTTAGCAACAATAAGTGTCTTTGGGGGTTTTTTGTGCATTGCAAGAAGGAAAAAGTTTGTGGTCATGTTTTCCAGCTTTATGTATATTTGTCTATCATTTTAATATAAACAGGGTGTATTTAGAAAGCCTAAATAAATGGGAAACAGATTCACTGGTTCCTGAATGCCAAGAAGCATCTTCAAGGATGATAAGCAATTAAAGAGCAGAGTCAAACTTTCATGACACTTCTGACCAAGGGTTTTATTTTTATTGCACAGAATTCAATATGTCAACAACAGCTATGTACAGTAGCAGCACCCACCAGTCCTTCTGTCGCGAGGCCCTGCCAACATTCCCACTATAATCCCATTTTTGAAGGGAAACTGATGCTTAAATTCACATGCAGCTTGGCAGAAAAGTTCGTAGCCAGATGCACTTAAAAAAAAAAAACCATACAAATTGTATCTACTTAGAGCAATGCTCCGCATACGCCTCAGCAAATAGGGCCTACATTCCACAGCAAGGGTCCCAGGATACCTAGGGAATTAGAAATTCTGCAGCAGCCACAGGGAGATTAAATACAAGAGAGGATTTTATTCAACTCGGTAGGAAAATGAACTATGCAGTCGGTGCATTATTCGATGCAGCTCCCAAATACTCAGTTTTCAGAGAGCGACAGATTTTTGTATTGACAAGGCAGAAAGGCAAATGTCTGAGAGGAACTGGACATTTTGACAGCTAGACAGTGGAAAGCTGGGGCATTTTGTTACTGGGGAAGGTATGGTTTAGCTTTTTGGGGATCCGGGAGGCAATTGAGGTTTTTGGCATGGTGGGAGGGAGGCGCATCTTTTGAATTACATCAGTGGAAGGACAGTAATGATCCTACTGAAGAAGCTCATCCAAAAGAATAGCAGACCAAATACAATACCAGCAGAAGGTTCTGTAGAGGCACAGCATTTAGTTCTTTCCAGAAGTTTCACTTCAGCCCTATGAAGTACGTAGCCACAGAAATTGAACCAAATTCCAAGATGATGAATTAGGAGATGTGAGTTGGATGTTAATAAGTGGGTGTATTGGAGTCTAAATTTCTGTAACGTACCTCCTTCGGATAGACAGCTTAAACTCCCTCATAGATTTCCACAACAACTTCAATAACCACAACCCGTCTATTAAACTCTTTCTGGAAAATTCCCACACCAGCATCAGCTTCCTAGACACCACGATCGGTTTCAATAATGGAACCCTACAGACAACTATATACAAGAAACCCATGGATCACCATAGATCCAGTAACCACACACAAAGAAATCTGTTATCTATAGCCAGGCACTCAGATACTACAGAAGATGCTCCAAGGAGAAAGTCTGGGATACACACCTTAACACACTGAAAAATGTCTTCACCAAAGAAGGACATTCCACCAGAGACGTAGATCACATCATAGAGCAGGCCACCCAAATATCCCAAGAGAACCTGCTTCACTACAGAAATAAAACCCCCTCTGACTACACACCCCTAGTTTTTACCCATCACCCCACACTAGAACTCATAGAAACAACTACAACCCATACTGGGTGAAGAGCCCATCCTGAAAGAAATCTCTCCTGAATCCCTTCTTCTGGCCTTCAAACAACCCTCCAACTTCTCCAAGCTCGTCATCAGAAGCAAGTTCCCCACAGGAGGACACACCAACTCAAAGCAGCACCAAACCCTGCCAGAACAACAGATGCAAAACCTGCAGACATATCTCCATTTCTACAATGATCAATACCCCAAACATATCTTTCAAGATCCATGGGTCCTGCGCATGTCTATCACAACATGTGGTATACCTCATCCAGTGCACTAAGCACCCCATAGCTACTGTGTGGGTGAAACCAGACAACCCCTGAGCTCTTGAATGAACTCACACAGGAAAATGATACAAGACGAAAAGCACCCTATCACCTGTGGTTGTACACTTTTCACAAAGCCATCAGTCTCTATCAGACCAATCAGTGCTCATCCTGAAAGGAAACCTGCACAAAACTTCCAAAAGATGAGCCTGGGAGCTTAAATTCATAACTTTGCTAGACACTAAAAATCATGGACTGAACAGAGACACCCGATTAAAGGTTTATTACAACAAACACCTCCCCCCCCCCACACCACCAGCAGCTTTTCTTCCCCTCCCCTTCCTTTCCTCCCTATGGCTGAAGGGGTGTTAATGGGCTACTTCACCTTGAAGGGCCCCTTGAACTATGGTTAACTATGTATGCAAAACAATCTGTTCAAATCTTGTATTTAGCAATGACACTTTGAGTTATTTGCCCGGACCTGAAAAAGAGCTCTGTTTAAGCTCAAAAGCTTGTCTCTCTCACCAACAGAAGCTGGTCCAATAAAAGATATCCCCTCCCACACCTTGTCTCTCTAATATCCTGTAGCCATGTTGGTTCCAACAACACTGCATGTAACTTGCCTATCAAGGAGCCAGAAAAGAGATAGCAAGCAGAGCAATTAATAAGATCATACAAGATAAAGTGATCCCCTGGGGGACTAACATGAAGGGGAAGGGAGTCCAGGAGAGCTGGCTGTATTTCAAGGAATCCCTGTTGAGGTTACAGGGACAAACCATCCCGATGAGTCGAAAGAATAGTAAATATGGCAGGCGACCAGCTTGGCTTAATGGTGAAATCCTAGCGGATCTTAAACATAAAAAAGAAGCTTACAAGAAGTGGAAGGTTGGACATATGACCAGGGAAGAGTATAAAAATATTGCTCGGGCATGTAGGAAAGATATAAGGAGGGCCAAATCGCACCTGGAGCTGCAGCTAGCAAGAGATGTCAAGAGTAACAAGAAGGGTTTCTTCAGGTATGTTGGCAACAAGAAGAAAGCCAAGGAAAGTGTGGGCCCCTTACTGAATGAGGGAGGCAACCTAGTGACAGAGGATGTGGAAAAAGCTAATGTACTCAATGCTTTTTTTGCCTCTGTTTTCACTAACAAGGTCAGCTCCCAGACTGCTGCGCTGGGCATCACAGAATGGGGAAGAGATGGCCAGCCCTCTGTGGAGATAGAGGTGGTTAGGGACTATTTAGAAAAGCTGGACGTGCACAAGTCCATGGGGCCAGACGAGTTGCATCCGAGAGTGCTGAAGGAATTGGCAGCTGTGATTGCAGAGCCCTTGGCCATTATCTTTGAAAACTCGTGGCGAACGGGGGAAGTCCCGGATGACTGGAAAAAGGCTAATGTAGTGCCAATCTTTAAAAAAGGGAAGAAGGAGGATCCTGGGAACTACAGGCCAGTCAGCCTCACCTCAGTCCCTGGAAAAATCATGGAGCAGGTCCTCAAAGAATCAATCCTGAAGCACTTACATGAGAGGAAAGTGATCAGGAACAGTCAGCATGGATTCACCAAGGGAAGGTCATGCCTGACTAATCTAATCGCCTTTTATGATGAGATTACTGGTTCTGTGGATGAAGGGAAAGCAGTGGATGTATTGTTTCTTGACTTTAGCAAAGCTTTTGACACGGTCTCCCACAGTATTCTTGTCAGCAAGTTAAGGAAGTATGGGCTGGATGAATGCACTATAAGGTGGGTAGAAAGCTGGCTAGATTGTCGGGCTCAACGGGTAGTGATCAATGGCTCCATGTCTAGTTGGCAGCCGGTGTCAAGTGGAGTGCCCCAGGGGTCGGTCCTGGGGCCGGTTTTGTTCAATATCTTCATAAATGATCTGGAGGATGGTGTGGATTGCACTCTCAGCAAATTTGCGGATGATACTAAACTGGGAGGAGTGGTAGGGATCGCTGGAGGGGAGGGATCGGATACAGAAGGACCTAGACAAATTGGAGGATTGGGCCAAAAGAAATCTGATGAGGTTCAATAAGGATAAGTGCAGGGTCCTGCACTTAGGATGGAAGAATCCAATGCACCGCTACAGACTAGGGACCGAATGGCTAGGCAGCAGTTCTGCAGAAAAGGACCTAGGGGTGACAGTGGACGAGAAGCTGGATATGAGTCAACAGTGTGCCCTTGTTGCCAAGAAGGCCAATGGCATTTTGGGATGTATAAGTAGGGGCATAGCGAGCAGATCGAGGGACGTGATCGTTCCCCTCTATTCGACACTGGTGAGGCCTCATCTGGAGTACTGTGTCCAGTTTTGGGCCCCACACTACAAGAAGGATGTGGATAAATTGGAGAGAGTCCAGCGAAGGGCAACAAAAATGATTAGGGGTCTAGAGCACATGACTTATGAAGAGAGGCTGAGGGAGCTGGGATTGTTTAGTCTGCAGAAGAGAAGAATGAGGGGGGATTTGATAGCTGCTTTCAACTACCTGAAAGGGGGTTCCAAAGAGGATGGCTCTAGACTGTTCTCAATGGTAGCAGATGACAGAACGAGGAGTAATGGTCTCAAGTTGCAATGGGGGAGGTTTAGATTGGATATTAGGAAAAACTTTTTCACTAAGAGGGTGGTGAAACACTGGAATGCGTTACCTAGGGAGGTGGTAGAATCTCCTTCCTTAGAGGTTTTTAAGGTCAGGCTTGACAAAGCCCTGGCTGGGATGATTTAACTGGGAATTGGTCCTGCTTCGAGCAGGGGGTTGGACTAGATGACCTTCTGGGGTCCCTTCCAACCCTGATATTCTATGATTCTATGATTCTATGACCTCCCATATAGTTTGTCTTGCATCATCTTACAAGTTCTTCTGGCCCCTCTGTATCCCACCCCAACATAAAGTCCCATAGACTAAACCACACTTATTATACCACTTACCATTGGAGCATACAATACCATGCATATCATCTCTGAATTTGGCCCTTTATATCAAGTATCATCTGGTATTACTTTAATTAGGAATCTATATGAGCTGTAAATGTCCAGCCTAAAATACAATACTACCCTGTAGGATAAAAAAAATTGGCTGTGTTTTTGGCTAGAGCGTAGCTGTATTGTGCAAAGAACATTTCTGCATAACATAGAAGGTTTGATTTTTAAGATCTCCATTTTTGTGGCATTTCTCATCTTTTCCACTGACGAGATTAGAGTAGATGTGAAAATGATTACCGTATTCAATTACCAAAGACCTGGCAAGTAGGCCTTCCTCAAATTCTGTCGCTGAAGTTACAGCTCATTGAGAATTCTCTTAGTTGTGTTCTTACGGTACACATGCAAAAAACCACCAACATGTCTTGCTGGCTTCCTCCCTCTTAAAAGAAAACAGAGCATACTTTTTTAACCCTTCTTTTAAATAGATTTTAGATTCATTGACTCTTATGAACTTGTAATACCATTGTACATTGCAGCAAACCAAGATATGTGTTATGTTCTGCAGTTCTTCTCTCTTTTTGGATTACAAATATTTCCCAATATTCTTCTTCGAATGCAAAGCTTCTTTAGTTCATTACACCACTGTTTTTGGATGCTTTTCTTTAAATGATAGAAACAATTAAACTTTGGCTAATTTTGGCACAGACAATCTAATTTTTTAATGTTATTTTTATATACTAGATTAATTCTGGTCTCATTTACACTGGTGTAAATCCATACTATCTCTACTGAAGTCATTGGAGTTACTCCACATTTATATCAACTCCAGAATTTGGCCTGATAACTGTAATGCACAACATGATTTCCAGCTGAGGTGAGCCTGGATTTCCTTTTGGCTCTTCAGGCTGGACTAGCTGCCTATGGACCATATGAACTGTGCAGATTGGTTAAGCAGGTAAATGCAGTGATCAAGAATAATACAGTTTATTAGTCTGCTGTCAATGAATAGTTTATGTTTTTATTGCATACTAAGAGCAAGATTCTTCCCTTGTGGACATGCATACAACTCGTTTAGACTTCAGTGGGAATTGTTCATCTGAGGAACGATACTTGTCCTAATATTTTTTTAAAAGGCTCCAGAGGTGATTCTGGCAACTGCAGGCTGGCAAACCTAACTTCAGTTTCAGGCAAATTGATTGAAACTATAGGAAAGAACAGAATCATCAGACACATAGATGCACACGATTTGTTGGAGAAGAGTCAACACGGCTTTTGTAAAGGAAAACCACCAATCTATTAGAATTCTTTGAGGGGGTCAAGAAACATGTGGACAAGGGTGATCCAGTGGTTACAGTGCACTTGGACTTTCAGAAAGCCTTTGACAACTCCATTTTTTATTTATATGAATATTGACCAAATTTGTTCTTGTTAGCATCCTCCATGCTTCTGTTCGCAACAAAACTGGTCAAACATGTCTCCTTTAATATTTTCTCCAGAGATCGCATGACATTTTACAATTTTTTTCTGTAGTAATTTCAGCTGCATTCAGTTATAATTATAAAAATAAAATGGGGTGTGTTAGGGGACTTATTCCTTCACCAACTTACTGCCCTGGTCCTTCTCGCATGAACAGAGAGCAACAATACCCAAAGTCCAAAGGTGCAAGCAATTCAATGTTTATTGGGGTGAACTTCCAGCAAGCATGATTCCAGTTTCCTTCGTTAGTGTCCCCCTTCCCAGCTCTGACACCACAGAGCCTTGCCTGTGTCCCTGTTCCCATTCCTGCCCTTAGCAAAACATGATTCCAATTCCCCCCCACCCACTCACTTCCTGATTGACTGCAGACTATAGAGTAAAACTTGAGTTCTGCTTAGCTATACCTTAACCAATCATTTTACTGAAATTTAACTAACCAATCCTAACATATTGTAACATGACTATTTAACCAATTATATCCCACCACCTTAATTAGTTTACACCCAGCAAAATTAATTATACAGCAGACAGAAACAATCACAGAACCAGACAGAGATTATACAGACAAACAATAGGGAAATGGGGACCATAGTGATAGAACAACAAAGAAATGAGGATTTCACATCCCAGCTATTGATAAGTAAGTTCTTGCCAGACAGGATGCTATCAAACTAAGTTTCCTTTTACATCTTCTAGGCACTTCCCTTTCTCTGGAGGCGATAGGCATTATCAAGACAGGATTGTATTCCTAACAGCCCAATAGCACCTTATTTCAATGTGACTAGTTTGGAATGTGAGGAGGTGACCGGTCGCTTCCTAGCTTATGGCTGCCTCTGCTGCTTAGCCAAAGATCTTAGCCTAAGCACAGGGCCTGAGACGGTCACAGTAAGAGAAGACCCTTACACTGGCAGACAGTGATTTTGATTCTCTTTTTTATACCTCTATAACTAGCTAAGTGATAAGAATACACCTAAATTCTTAGGAGTATAGGCCTCTACAGACAGGCCTGAATATCTATATCCTAACAGGGTGTTTTGTGGGAACCACATTTGACACCTAAACAAACATCTAAAAAGCCTCCTGCCAACTTCCTTGTTAAAACTGGCTTACAGCTAGAAGTAGAACTAGCATGAAAACCAGCCCTAAGACTGAAATGAATGGAACCAAAAACCTTTAAGGTTCATATCAGTGCAGATAGATTACTTGGTACCCAGACTAAGGCCTGTTTTGCGCACACTCACCAAGTCTTCTCAGCCCAAATTCCCTGTGTAGGAAATCCATGGTGAAGATCTGTGTGGTTTTGTCAGCTTCTGCTGGATCAGCTGTTGTATATAAATCTCTTATGCTCTGAGCCGTCTGCAGGGTCAGAAATGCACAGTGCATTGTGTCAATGCAGTGTAGGTTCTGTGTTTTGGGCAGCTAGGGAATTGCCTTGCACAGAAAGATGAGGGGGACACAGAGTAAGGTGAAGTGGGTATTCACCCACGAAAGCTTATGCTCCAATACGTCTGTTACTCTATATGGTGCCACAGGACTCTTTGCCGTTTTTAGAGTAAGGTGAGTGGATCCTCATCCCAGTGCCATGTGCCTTTCGCAGCTGTTAGTGCTACTCTGAAACCTGTAATGGAATAGCTTTTCCAGGTGGAGGAGCTGGGCAGGGCCTGCTATGCCAAACAATGCACATTCCAATGGGGGAGAATACAAACAGTCCTGAACAGCTTGGCAGCCACAGGGAGGCACCAAGGGGCTATTTCAGCAGTGCTCTTAACGAGCACACATGCAGGCGAATTACAGGGCCCTAGAAGGCCTAAGTAGCTCCTTGAGCAATACGTTTGCAGATGTGAGCACATGAAGTGATCAGCTTTTTCTGATTCAGCCTGCCTCCCCCTAGTTAATAATGGTGTACCAGTGCTCCCATCTGGGGATCTTAAGGTGCTTTCACCATTACTCTGCCCATTTTGAAGAAGGCTAACAGAAGCACAGAAGGTGGTGTGCCCTTTCCAAGATGAGAGACTGGCAGAGCTGGGAACCCAGGAGTCCTGGCTCCCAGTCCTGTGCATTAGCTACAAGGCCATCTTTTCCCTATTTGGCCCTGCAGCACTTCTTTTCTTCCTTTTTCTGGTCACAATCTCTCTCCCGTTTCTTCTTGTCTTCACCATTGCTTCTCTTTACCTATCCCTTGTCCATTCTTCCCCCTTTACTTTTACAGTGGCCCTCTTCCAACAGTGGCCCAGCCTCTGTCTCAGTCCTTCCTGTCCCAGAATTTCTTTGTAACCCCATCTGCCTCACATCATGGCTGACCCCTGTGGGTTGGACGTGCTCAGGACCAGGAGGCAACAGAGCTGGAGACCTGGTCCTGTCCACTTCCTGATCCCACTGGGCCACAATGAGTGTCAGTTGGAAGTGAGAGGGCCAGCAAGGAGAGCAATGAGAAGAAGGAAGTCTTGACAGCATTCTCAGCATGCCTGAAGCAGCTTCTACTGTCCAAGAGAAGGACCTGAAGGGGAAACCTTGCTCCCTGTCTGTAGCCCGGCGTCTGGATGACATTTCACTGTCGTGAGTGAGAGAGTGACATCAGGAGCACATGAGCAACACTTGGCAGGCCTGAGCCACCACTGGATTGTGGGATGCCACTGACCAAGGGCTTGTGTGATTCTTTCCTCCCTCTTCCCCCTACCCCAGTACTACAGGATTTACAATATAAAGACAACATGAACAAATATTGAAGGTTCAATAAACTAATGTGAACAAAGAAGAATTAGGTTCTGCTTCTGCGTAATAGAAAATTAATGGCATGTTATATCACCTGATAATCTGCATCCCCCTTATGAAGAACAGCATCTGCAGCACTACAGATGGAGCTTGCTGAGTCCCTAATTTCCTTGCTTCACTGGGATTAGTCAGTGCCATGTTTCTTTAACTTTTTTTTTTTGGTGGTTAAATTTTTTATATCATGTTTATCATCCTAGGGAGCTTCTGTAAATAATAGCAAACATGCATGCATTAGAGTCACAAAATTGTTAAAATTTTAATGCAGCTTATTCTCTCTGGAATCCACAGTTCTCCTAACCCAAGATGTTTGTATTTCTGAGAGGAGCAAAGTGGAAAGATTTCCCGAGCTCTCCAACAATTATTTTGAAATAATGAGTTCATATCCTTCCGATGAATTGTATGGATGCTCCTACTACAGCACATAAACTACCAATATTTAACTGAGGTAGAGACACATTTAGCCTGTGGGTTAATTTGGAAAACATTTTGCTTGTTGTTGTTGTAACTGAAATGGAAGGGTGTGAAGAAGGTTTTTGCGGAAGTTATTTGACGTTCTTGGCCTTTTGCAGAAGTGAATTTTGGTGAATGATGCCAGAGCGAGAGTGAGGAAACCGAAGTCCTTTACTGATAGAGAGAATCCGCACTAGCCATGCAAGCCTCTCACCCAAACACTCACTCATCAAATAGCGGGGTCTAGGGCTGTCGTTTCTGCCTTCTGTGTTTCTCCTCCTACCCTCACCCCCTCCCAACCACCTTGCTTCCTGGGATACACAGGTGAAATCCTGGCCCCACTGAACTCAGTGGGAATTTTGCCATTGACTTCAAAGGGCCCAGAGTTTCCACCCTTGCCTCTTTCTTCCCCATCTGCTTCTACAGTCAGAACCTCCATATTTATTCCTGAATTTGCCTTCTTTCTGCAGTAACCCCACTGTCATCCAAGTACTCATCACAAGCTCCAGTCCTGTGTTGTGCATTCATTAGGCTTTTCCGCCCAAACACACACACACACACACACACACCCCCCTACACTAGGATTGTCAGTCTTTCCTTACCACACATCCAGATGCCCCTCCTTTCGGAAAGAACATGATCTTTGAATGACTGTTCCCCAGAACTCAGCGTCGTCACATCATCCACCTACTTGCACCTCAGTTTAATTAAACTGTCTGACAGGAAAATATTCCGTTGAGTCACAATCTCCTGGATGATAGCCATCAGATGGCTCAGCTAAGCAGAAATATGGAGGAACCTATATATAAAGACTGGATTTTACTATATTGTAGAATTTATAAATATGGATGTTCTTCCAAAGAAAATACATTGCATTGCAAGCTATGATCTCAGCCCAATTCATACATACAGCACATGAAACTGCAAACAGTAGTAGCATTCTGTTTAAATCCTGTTCTCCTGACATTTTGTGATAGGATCAGACTGACTTTGTTCAATAAACAAGAAGAAAGCCATTCAGCTATAAGAATATAGGAATTGCTAAATCAGCTAAACCATTGGTCATTCAAGTTTGCTATCCTATCTCCAGCAGTAGCCAATACCTGATGCCAAACTGCCTGGACCAGGGTATAGAGGCCTTTTGCTAGATCAAGAGGGATGTGAGCAGAAATATCCAACTCTCTTTCATGATCATCTACACACAGGTAAGGGGAAAAAGAAGCCACTAGCATGGATAACTGCCACCCAGAGTTGCCTTTTTCCCATTATCAGAGCAGAGGGAGGAAAGCACCAAAAGCAAAGGTTAAGCTTATATACTACAGGGCTTGCAGCAAATGAATTTAAGATTTACTGTCCATGACCATTTGCACCAGAAACGTTATAATAGAGCTAAATTCAGCATCAATTAGAGAACAGAAATAAGAGCATGTGATTTGTGATCAATCACAGCAAAGCAAGGTAACTCAGATTTTGACTGAGAATTGAATATGAAGCCACAGAGCAAAGAAAGTGTGTGAAAAATTCATCAAACACTAAATTTGGATAAATAATTATGTGATCAAAAATATTCCACAAACATGAAGAGAAGTGCATTCAGTGAATAAATTATTGTCCCAGATCTAGTACTTGACATGCCATTGGCTTGCAGGTCCGGTGGATGGTATAATGTTTCTAAGCATCCTCAGTGGTAGCGACTGGAGAACCAAAAATATTATTTGAAATCGACACATTCCTCCAGTTTCCTAAGTTGAGCTGTTCTAGCACCAGGGTTTTCTGTTTAAAAAGTGTCCGTAATGAATCAACTGACCATTTCCTGTGGCCCTCTCTCTGTCTTACTGACTTAAATGGCTGTTTTCCACTTAACTCTTTACAAGGGAGGTTCAAGAGTGAGTGAGTGTGTGTATACATACACAATAGTGACAGATAGAAGATGTAGCTAAGGGGGACATTTTCAAAATTAAGTGAGTTAGGAACCTAAGTCCCATTCACTTTCAATAGGAATATTGGCCTTCTATGGAATGTAGGTGCTCTTGAAAATGGAATGTAGGCTCCCAAGTCACTCAAGTACTTTTGAAAATTTTACCCAAAGCTACATCTGGCTGGAGCCTGACATAAAAATTAGCTACCTATGGGCTTGTGGGACAACTGAAGTCTGGGAATGCCAGTGCTCCAAACCAGATTAACTGGGAAAGCCAGACAAGTTTTCTAATGATATGGAGGAAGGTGATGCTATGGTGTGTAAGAAATTTAACGAAAACGTACTGAAACTGTTTAAGATTACCACTGAGTCCTGTTGACTGAAGTATAGAAATCTTAAAATGTTTGACAATATCACTCATGTTGAATGTGCACATAACGTGTAATGTTATGAGAAAATGGATAATGGGGGCGGGGACTGAAGCTGATTATTTAAAACTATTTGCTTTGATAGCCCAGGAACAATTATTATGGATAATTACAGATGAGGTAAAGGCAGCCATCTGTGACAAAAACCGCTTTCCACAGCTTGGAGGCTGCAGAAATTGCTGATGAATATGTTGAATTAAGGGATCGTGGTGGGCGCAAATCACAGGGGAAGGGAAATCCCCCTTTCCCCTCTCCCTCAGGTAAGAGGGAGGAGGGGTCTGGAAATAAACCTAACCCCAACTTTGATTTAAAAAAAACAAAAACCAAGGGATCTCAGGCTTCAAAACCCCTATTCTAAGGGAAGGCAGAGTCTGCCATCACCATGGGGTTCCCAGCCATATCAAATCAAACTGCCCCAAACTTAAGATAACCCCACAATCCATACTCACAACCTCCAATTTGCATGCTGCTATCATGGTCCCAAAGACAGCAGTACAGAAAGTGCAAGACCCCATGAGCTATGTTAGGTCTGAGTCGTGAGAAGGCACGTGAAGAATTTATTAAGGGTGCTAAGGTAAATGGCATTGACTGTAAGACCTGAAGGGACACCGCATCCCATGTCACTTTGCTCAATGAAAGTTTGGTAAGGGAAGAAGATAAACTCCCTGCTAAGAGTGAACTCTGCCACTGGGGTACCCTGAAGCCATAGCTCTATCTAATATAGAAGCTGAGACTATGGCTACAGCCCTATTCATCATTTTGAGCAGAGTAGGTTTTCCCCGGGAAATCTTGTCAGACCATGGTGCAAACTTCATGTCTGTAGTTTTCAAGAAGTTATGGGAGGGAATAATGTGGAGTGACGCAGATACAGATCTTTCCCTATCACCCAGAAACTAATGGTCTGGTAGGAAGATTTAAAGGGACAGCAAAAGCTATGTTGAAGATACATGTTAGCAGGCAAGAGAATAACTGGAGGCATGTCTACATTGCTGCTTAACTCGATCCAACTTACATCGCTCAGGGGTGTGAAAAAGAGACTCCCCTGAGCGAAACAAGTTACAGCGACCTAAGCGCTGTCTGCACTGGTGCTATGTCAGTGGGAGACGCTCTCCCACCACTACAACTTCTGCCTCTCACAGGAGTGGAGTTATTTTGCCAATGGGAGAGCGCTCTCCTGTCGACATAGAGCATCTTCACCAGACGCGCTACAGTGATGCTGTAGTGCCTCTATTGTAGAACGGCCCTAAGATGTGTTACACCCTTATTTCTTATTTGCATACAGAAGTGTTCCCCAAGAATCTACTGGCTTTTCTCCCTTTGATCTACTTTTTGGGAGATGTGTGAGGGGACCCCTAGATTTGGTTTGAGGCTCTTGGGAAGGTAGTACAGAGAAGACAGAATAGCCTGTAGGGGAATATGTCACTCGTTTTAGAGAGAATATAAAGGCTTTGATGGATTTAGTCCAGCAAAATCTTGAAAGGAGTCAGGTACTTCAAAAGGCTTGGCATGACAGGCATCCCAAAGACAGCTCTTTTGACATAGGTGATTTGGTGTTAGTACTGATTCCAGTGAGGAAGAACAAAATGCAAGGGAAAGTCCTTTCGAGGTGATAGAGTGAATGAGGTCACTTATGATATAAGGCAGGGGATAGATTGAAGGCTTGCCATGAAAGGGAGATGGCAGTGAATATGATTTGTTGTGCTGATGGGGAAACTTTTACTGGCCCCTTACTTGGTTTATTCAGGGAGTTTGAGGAAGAAATGATTCTGGAGAGCAGTGAGCTGTGGGAGGGCTTGAACCCCACCCAAAAGCAGGAGATGTGAGACATTTTAGCAGGTATTTTCCAACTGGCCAAGTTTAACTGACAAGATTGTACATACCACTGGCATGACAAGGTCCCCCCTCCTCCTAGCAAAGCATATTGCGCTAAGGGAGAAATGCAGAACCAAAGTCAGGAGGGAGTGGAAAGCATGCTGCATAAGGGGGTGATTACTAAATCAAAAAGCTGCTTGGCATCTCCTATTGTGATGGTCCCTAAAAGGGATAAAACTTGTGTGGACTTCAGGAGGTTAAATGGTACCACCCAACCTCACCTACACCCTACATAGAAGGCATATTGGATCTACTGGAGGGTACAAAATTCATAAGCACACTGGATTTGGCTTAAGGGTATTCCCTTAAATGCTGGTGCCCTGGCGAAATCAGCTTTTATAGTGGAATCTGGCCTATATGAGTTTAAAGTGATGCCTTTTGGACTAATTAATACAGGTACCACCTTCCAAAGGCTTGTCAATGAAGTGTTGCAGGGATTACAGACCTTTGCCAAGGCCTGTGTAGATGACTCCTTGCAAGACCACTGGAACCACATGGGAATTTTATTACAGAGGTGTAAGAAAGCCAACCTCACTGTCAAGGTCTCCAAGCGCAAAGGGGTAGTGGGGGGCTGAAGAGAGATGTTATTTAGGACAGAGCGTGGGCAGTGGATTAGTTCGCCTGACCCTTTAAAAGTAGAAGCGATTCAGAGTTGCCCCACAAACCAAAAATCAGTTCCAACCTTTATTGGTCTGGCCAGCTCCTACCGGAGGTTTGTAAAGGGGTTTAATGACATTGTGGCCCACATAACAGACGTTACAAAAGATGGTACGGATGCAGGCCTGCGGGAAAGACTTCAAGGACATAAAAGAGGCTTTGTCTACAGAGTCAGTTTTAGCCAGTCCTGACTTCAGCAAACCCTCTGTGCTGTGTACTGCTGCTTCTAACACGGGGTTAGGTGCAGTACTAACGTAGGATGGGGTCGAGGACAAGAGGCACGCTGCTGCCTCTGGAGTAAAAAACTGACACCCCACCACCACCACTGAACAGAGCTATGCTGGCATCAAGCAGGAATGCTATGCCCTCATTTGGGCTGTTAAGCAACTTAAACCTTATACATGTAATAACAAAAGTAAGGTTTTAACAGATCAAACCCCTCTAATATGGTTGCACCGAGCTAAAGGGACCAATTCTAGATTACTACGCTGGAGTCTGGCACTGCAGGAACATGAGAAAGACATAATCCATTTCAAGGGGACAGAAAATGTAGTGCCAGACACCTTAGCAAAACCGAGGGGGGGTCTCTGAGGTGTATTCAGGAGCATCAGTGACAACCCGTCCTACTTCAGTTTTGTGTTGGAGGTGTGACGCTGGCAGACCTGGTGCCAGCTCATGCCAAGGCCCTGGGCCTCACTGAACACTGACAAATGCATAGCTAGAAACCGGTCTGACTCACCTGTGGGTTAGTATAGTTAAAATAGATGTTAGTGTTATTCAACTTTCTGGAATGCTTGTAGAATGCTGCATGTATTAATCCTGTTTATATCATCTGTATCCCATGTTAAGGCTTTATAGTGCCCGAGTTTACACTTGTTACTGGGTTGGTGAAAGCCAACTATAGCACTCACAACTAATTTGGGATTTGTGCCCTGTTTTCTTAACAATCTGCCCTGAGGTTGGTATTCTCGCTCATGAGCCACCCCAGACAGTGTGATACTTCTGTTAAGTGATGGTGTAAATAACTCTTCCTTACTCACATTTTCCACATCATTCATGGTTTATGGGCCTCTATCATATCCCCTCTTAGTTGTCTCTTTTCCAAGCTGCGTAGTTCCCGTCTTTTTAACTCACCTCAGATGAAAGCTGTTTAATACTCCTAATCATTTTTGTTGCCCTTCTCTGTACCTTTTCCATTTCTAATATATGTTTTTGAGATGGAGTGACCAGAACTGAATGCAGTATTCATGCAGTATTCAAGGTGTGGGCATGCCATGGATTTATAGAGAGGCAATATTATATTTTCTGTTTTATTATCGATCCCTTTCCTAATGGTTCCTAACATTCTGTTCGCCTTTTTTTTTTTTTTTTTTACTGCCGCTGTACAGTGAGTGGATGTTTTCAGAGAACTATCCCCAATGACTCTAACATCTCTTTCTTGAATGGTAACAGCTAGTTTAGACCCCATCATCTTGTACATATAAGTGGGATTATGTTTTCCAATGTGCATTACTTTGCATTTATCAACACTGAATTTCATCTGCCCATTTATTGCCCACTCACCCAGTTTTGTGAGATTCCTTTGTAACTCTTCACAGTCTGCTTTGGACTCAATTATCTTGAGTAGTTTTGTATCATCTGCAAACTTTTCCATCTGTTTACCCCTTTTTCCAACTCATTTATGAATATGCTGAACAGCAGTGGTCCCAGTACAAATCCCAGGGAGACCCTACTATTTACCTCTCTCCACTCTGAAAACTGACCATTTAGTCCTTCCCTTTGTTTACCATCTTTTAACCAGTTACTGACCCAGGAGAGGACCTTCCCTCATATTCCATGACAGCTTACTTTGCTTGAGAGCCTTTGCTGAGGGACCTTGTTAAAGTCCAAATGCACTGCATCCACTGGATCCCCCTTGTCCACATGTTCATTGACTCCGCTCAAAGAATTCTAATAGATTGGTGAGGCATGATTTCCCTTTACATAAACCATGTTGACTCTTTCCCAACAAATAACATTCATCTATGTGTCTGATAATTCTGTTCTTTAATACAGTTTCAACAATTTGCCTCATATTGAAGTTAGGCTTACCAACCTCTAACTGCCAGCATAACCTCTGGAACCTGTTTTAAAAATTGTCATCACATTAGCTATCCTCCAATCATCTGATACAGAGACTGATTTAAGTGACAGGTTACATACCACAGTTAGTAGTTCTGAAATTTCATATTTTAATTCCTTCAGAATTCTCAGGTGAATATCATCTGGTCCTGGTGACTTATCACTGTTTAATTTATTTATTTGTCCAAAACCTCCTCTATTTACACCTCAATCTAAGACAGTTCCTCAGAGCTACACAACATTATTGTTGTTACTTACAGGATGCAATAAGACTCTCAAAATTTATCTATGTCGGGTTTTTCTGAGTTACACTCTGAGTAAACCCATCAGAGGTTCCTGCAATATTTAAGCTCATATTACTAGTGCAGCTCTTAATATATACAGATAACCACCTCCTTTGGTATTTATATATGCTCTTTCTGACCCATTTTGACCTTATTCCACATATTTCAATATCTATGTTCCATCTATGCCCTTGTTGGTTTGCTAAAACTTTTGTGTTTCAAATTTTAAAAAATAAATACACCATAAAAAATAAAGAGCAGTTTTCCTTACAGAAAAAATATAACCACAGTAATGTAAAATAAATTGAAGTGTGAAATATTAGCACAATGGTTTTCACCTGTGCATTGATTTAGAACAGGGACACTGGATAGAGAGGGAGAAGGGAAGTTGCTGTCACCCCACAAAAGGATGCTTTCCATTTAACATGGTGAATAAAAATAATAATCAATCACTTCTAATAAATTCAAACCACATTCACGTTAGGCAGCTGCCCTATTGTGCCAAGAATTTATCCAATGTCCCCTTTATTTATGATGAAACAAAAATGACATAACACTTCATCATTTAACAGCATTCTTTCATGACACTTTTTTAATGATATACGCTGTTGTTCTTGAAACAGCTCTTCACTGATTTATGTTTATCATCCTACACACAGGCTGCAGAGGTTGATATAAAACGCAGCTGTGGTCAATGACCACGTGATTAAAGTCTGACGCTTGCTCATAGTTACACTGGAAAGACAGGGAGGGAGCTGATGCTTTCAACAAGTGTTTATTTCCTCCACTCCACCCCCATCTTTTGTAATTTCATTGAAGTGCTGCCCTACCAAATAGAGGTTTACAGTCTGCATAGCTGCAGCTGGGACAAAACCCCATGTATGATTGGAATCTGAAGACTACTGGACTTAACTAGATTGGGAGCAGTAACAGAGCTGCTGCCTTCTACTGGAAATTTGAAACAATGGGAAAACCTGTATTCTGCGGCCCTTTCAGCAACTGAGTCTAAACGCATCTTTAGTGTCTGGTGATTGCAATAGTTTCACCTCAACTCTAGAGGGACCTGAGCTAATTTTAGGAGTTTGGGATTATATTGCAGTTCCCAGACTTGACTTTGAGCTTCTCAAGTAACACACATTTTCCTTCCTCGTGTTTATTATTTACAGTTGGATTTCCTATCACCACCATTCCTATACATTGTTGCACCCAGCATAGAAAATGGCATGTTCAACAACAAGGAAAACACTGTTTCTTGTGACTCTCGGACCTTGCATGGAATATTTCAGTTTTGCAATGTTTTACATCACTGCAATTCTTTCCCCCCGATAGATTTTTTTTTTTAAACTATGAATCCTGCTCCTTATTTAGTATGATTTTGGTACCTAGGGAATGGAGGATCAAGTCCTTTGAGTTTAATATATACAGAACATTGAGAATAAGGAAACTGATACCTTGGGCAACTTTAAGACACCATTGGCTTCATCCCAGCCATACCCAATCCACCTATTAGGCCCCGTGTCTGATTAACAGGCCACATTCAAACGTGGTGTAACTCCATTGAGTTAGGACCAGGGATTAATTTGGCCCATCATGCTTGACAGCATCTTTGGAATCTTAAACTTGGGTCTTGCCCTCTCCCAAGATGTAAAAGTTTGTCCACGGTTCTCCTGAAGCTTTCTGACTTCAAAGGAAAATCATCATTTGAGTTCAGATGATTAGGAGAGCCAAAAGGCATTGTTTTAGTTTTTGCTACATTTAAAACCAGTTTGTTTTCCTGGAACCAGTCTGTCAAAGTCTTTTTGCAGTTCAGTCGTTATGTGAGAAACAGATTTGCCATTAAAATGCACAGTCGTGCCATCTGCATACAAACGTATAGAACAGTAATGACATCTCTATGCAAAATCATTAATAAAAAGAGAAAACAGGAATGACTGACACCAATCTCCCAGGGGGGAGGGAGAGGAAGAGACATTGGCACCTTTGACTGACAAAGGGGGGGAAAGAGACAGCCCTGCAAAGAGAAACAGATTGATGCCGAGCTGAGTGATTCTTTGTCTTCGTGACAGTATATGGGCTGAGGCACAGGCCACCTCCTTTCATGAGCAAACGCCGACAGTGCTTTTGGCCAAAAACTTCAGTGAAGTCAGTGAAAATTGCTTCCATTAATTCCTATTTATTGAGTGCACATGCAGCTCATTCACCTCTTCTAGCAGAGATAGCTGGGGAATGACCTCGTTCAAATCCCAGTCACTTATGGGCTAGCCACCAAGGCGTAACTAGAAGTCTGCAGCATCACTTTGAGTGGTTAAAGAATCCTGCATTCACTCACTTATCTGAAAGAGCTGAGCCTCTTGGCTGCTGCACTGGGCCAGAAAGATCACAAGAGCAGATTTTTAAAGATGATTTTCAATGCTTCCTACTTAGGGTCAAGATGGATGTGCAACCAATACAGCTTCTCTCACACTATCTCGGTACTTTATTGGCAGAGGAGGGTAAAACTGAAGAATAAGGTGCAAAAAAAAGAGGGGGGAGGGAGTGAAACTAACTTGAACTTTGAGAAGGTTTGGTTCTGATCAGAGTTTTTATCTAAACAGGTTCCCCTCCCCCACCCAATCCCCCCAAAGCAGGTCACACTGGTGGACACAGAAATACTGCTCTGTTGACCGGGCTGCAGGAGGTGATAAAAGAAGGATGCAGAGAAATATTTTCCTTGCCAGAAATGAGAGGGTGAATTCTCATCTGAAACCAATGGGCAAATCCTGCACCCCCATTAGGCCATAACCCATCTATATGCCCCCACTGAGGCACAACCCTCTAGAGTCAGCAGAACCGCTGTGTTTCTACTATGCAGGGTAGAGGGAGAGGCTACAGGGATATCTGTGGCCCCGGTATGCTATGGAACTGTAATTCAGAGCACTCCAACTACGGCAGTGCAGACGAATATTTGGGGGGCACAGTGCACACCAAGGAAGGGGAGGGGGGCATGGCTGGCAGAGTCACAACACGTGGAACCACAGAAGTTACACTCCTTAACATTACAGGGTATGGTCCTCCTGGGACCCCAGGCCTGGAACGTGAGAAGTCAGAGAGTGGTGGAAAAGCACTGACTGACGTTGTGGCGGAAGAGAAGATCAACTCTGTGCTAGCTAAATGAACACACAACAATGTAGTTACCAGAGGAAAGTATAGCTCTGGTTCATCTCAAATGAGAGTGCAAAGGTCATGAAGGGAAAGATGGGGTCTCGGCCTCTCTTTGTCCTTGCGGGGCTAAATGCTCTGTGGTTCAAATTCAGGCCAGTTCTTCCTCATGTGCATAAGTGAGGAAAAAAGCAGCAACCAACAGTGAAAAGGTGGGGTGGTCCCCCCTCTGTCTCTCTCAGAACTCATACAGTTAACGCCCTGCAGATTCTCTGTTGCTAGAGCCACAGAATGGGCACTCCAGGGCAGGGCCTGATGTGTACATTCCCGGACCCAGCTATATCTTATCAGAGCAGATTATTCCTGCCCCTCCAGTAATGATATGTGTAGGATGGTTGTGTACAGTGGGATATGGGCTCATAAAAGCATTACCTTGGCAGCATTAACTGGGCCTTCATTATATAGGAAATAGGGAAAAAGCTCTGAAGCTGACTCTAAGAGTTTTCAATTTTTCACTGAAAAGTCAAAATTTTCCGCAGGGACAACATTTCCAGCTCGCTCTACAATGCAGCAGTTAGGGATGCTGCTCAGACAAGGTCTTTTACAATAGAAAATGTTACACATCCTAAAATGGGGCTCACGAACAGTCCCTCTAGAAGATGAGGGAAAGAAACACTCAGCAGCCTTTTTGGCTGTAATATGTACACTCATTCCTGACCATTCACAGGAATATCGCCAAGGCTGGTAAGCCTAAAAAACCTACTCATGCAGATTTGGGTTGGTTGAGGGGTGGATGTGTGTAGGTCACACCACCTTCCCTCACTCCCTTCTGCTCTATTATTGTGATGAGCTAGCAGGATATTGAAGCTTACAGGAATCCTACACATGGGGAAAGCACTCTTGTATATTCCCAAACCCTGCCTGATCATCAGAAAAGAACGGATGAGTGGATCAGAAAGAAAAGACTATGTGCACGCATATTTATGATTACAAAACACCTACCAGTGCCCTGGATTTCTTCTCAGGTCACCCAGGTGAGTATGCTCAGCCACAGCCCTCAAAAAAATACCCTGGTAGCTTAAGTTTTGGCTACATTAATGCTCAACAAGTCGCCCATGAACTTTGTTTACTTGTCATCTTGTAAACGTGGCACATCTTATTCTCCGCTATCAACAAAGTGCTCAGCTCTTTACTTTTGTCCAAGTGCTCATGTTTGATTGTAACCCACAGTCATAGGTCACGGCTCAGGTCTTTTGCCATTTCTAATAACATATGCTGAAAATGCAAAAGCATCAAAACAATGAAAGCCATAAGACCATCTTTACAAGGTATTTGCTAGCACTCGCCCCATGGACTTAACTATTATTTGAGTAGAAACATTGTAATTGTGGTGGAATTTTAGATTACAGTTTTACATGGACTTCCTAAAGTTAACCTCTACCATTATGCTCCTAAATTTGGACCAGTCCATTGTGCGACTTGGAGGAAAGCCATTAATTCTGCACTTGCAACTTTAGTCATATAAAAAGAACTTTTTTTTATTATTCTTGTTTCATAAACGTGTTGCGCTATTTATAGAAAGATGAGAAAGTAAAATATGCCTCCTTTTAAATCTGGCTTTTACTGCACCCTATAATTTATGGCAATATAATAAGTAATTTGAAAATAAAGATTTGAGACAACATTTCAGCATTAGTGTTTTTAAGACAAAACAAACATTCAAAATAAAACCTAAACCACAGCAATGAAATCTATCATTAAATGCCTACTTTCTGCTACATTTATAGTTACGGCAGCTTAAATCTCAAACATTTCTGTTGTGACCTCTTGCAAAATAAAAATAATTGTATTATTCATTGTGGCTCAAGACCAATATAGGGTATTATTTCATCCTAGCCATGAGCCTTCATAGAATTATATTGTGTAGCCATTTAAACTTTATTAATTACTTTTGTTGATTCCAAATGACTGATGTTTTTAATAGAAAAATCTATAGTATATTGTATATGCTACAGTATGTTCAGAATGGCATATGCAGGGTACTCTAGATGTGACCTGTTTAACCAATGCCTATCAAAGTTCAGCAGAATTAATTTCACTCTCCATTAATATATCAGAGACAAAACCTTCTTAGTGTTCATGGAATAAATCAGATACAGAACCTTTTTTCCTGTTCATTGTGTGCAAGCTGCTGACATTTTATGGTGCCAGAATGCAGTAAATAATACATGTCAGGCAGTTCAACTGAGTCCATTAACTCTGTCAGACAGCTCTTTTACCGTCATGCCTTCTAGCATAGCACATGTTGCTGCTTATCCTACAGACCTCTTTCCGCGAGGAGGAAACATCTCTTTTCCTGAGTGACCGCATGGTATGGAGGTCTGAGCATGGGACTGGGAGTCAGACAGTCCCAAATTCTAATTTGGCTCCTCCACAGACTCAGTGTGTGGCCTTGGGTGAGTCTCTTCACTTCCCATCTCAGTCTGCTCACTTGGGGTTAAAAATGCCTGGTTACTTACAGCGGTGTTGAGAGGATGAATGTCTGTATCATCCTTTGATCTTGTAAAGTGGGATTACCTAAAGTGCTTAGTGTTGTCTTAAATTTGCTTTTGCTAAGTCAATGGCCCTATGGACTTCACTGGGAGAACAGTCAGGCCAGCAGCAATTTATGAGTGAGATTTGTATCTGGGGTAAGTATTGAGTTTATGGGATGTGCTGTACTACCAAGATCCATCCTAGAACCTTCCTAATGCCAATACAAGTAATACTGGGGAAAGTCTGGGAGTGGGAGAGCTCTGGAATTTTTCTGCATTCTAGGGTTTCATCCATTATCTGATATAATGGACAGTGTAATTGAACATTTAGCAAAGTTATTGGGATTGCACCTCTCTCTGGCTCCCCAGCCTGCATTACAGCTCCAGACGGAGAAATGAGTGGTGGAATGTGGGATCCTTTTGTTAACTAGTCCACAGATTCACTGAACCATCACGTTAGTTCGTACATTACAAGAGAAGGAATTAACGTTTTTGGAAAGGGAGAAGAAATGTTTTTCATTAAACTTCACAGCGCGCTGTGCTGCTCAGGCTTTTTGAATTCCAGCCTCAGAAGCATCTGGCGCTACTCCCATGATTGAGATGATCCATCAAGGACCTTTAATTCCAAGTGCAGGGCCAAATTCGGTCTTTGGATGTGCATTGACTATTCCCATTAATGTCAATGTGCATCCCAAGGCAGGATTTATCTCAGAGTTAAATAATTTTATAGCAATAAATAAAGTTGTCTTCAGAACAATAAGCCTGATATAAAGCATACCTACATTTTGGAGGGCATTTGGAATCGGACCTGGGATCCAGATCCAAATTTTGCAAACAGTCCTCATTTTTATAATGGACCAAACCAAAATTCTGTCCCCAGACTTTGAAGACTTATGGCCAAGCACCTAAGCCAGGGCCTAATTATTCAAGTCACTGAGTGCCCAGCAGCTTCTGCTGAACTTGGAGTTGCTATATGCTCAGGACTTTTGAAAATCAGGCCACTGATTTAGGCAGCTACATATGGGTTTACAGGCCTAACAATAGTCTCCAACTTCTGAGAATTTTGGCCTAAATCTGGATCCAGATCTCAATGATCACTTGAAACAATCTCCATCAGTATGATTCTCAAATATATTCTCAGCAACGTAAATAAAAAAAAGGTCAAAATTCTGTCCTTGTTATGCGTGTGCAAATCCATTAACTTCAGTGGGGTTTGGCAAGTGTAAACGAGGACAGAATTTAGTTCCCTCTCCCTGGTTCCCGAGTTAACGGCCCGAAAGGCTTGGTTTTACAGCAAGGAAAGTAATGAGAATCAGAAAGAAAAATCTTTAATTTTTGTTCTCTTTTCAACCCTTATGTAAACCAACTAAAAAAATAATAAGCTGAAACTTTAGTAATTAATAATTGATCTTTAGTGTGGCTTTTTGTGCCTTATTACAAAAATATATGTACCCACTTGCAGTATTTTTGTTGTATTTTTAAATACCTTTTTATCCTTGAGACCACTGGCTTTGTGCCTGGAGTAATTGTTTTCTGGTGACAATTTTTCCATAACATTTAACTTAATCTGAATTTCTGAAGATGGTTTAAAGGGGGGAGGGAGAGATGAACTTTCCATTTTTAATAGTAATTGACAGCTACAAGCAAGCTAAATTGTGCCCAAATGCTCTAGTGTTTGTCCTTTTGCTTGATAATTAAGCGATAGTTTATGATTAGTTCTTGTATGATGAAGATATGAACCATGGAAGTGACAGTTTGTGAAAGAGGATTTTGGTAAACACTAATGGCCCATGATACATTTCTCCGTAGCCCCTCGAGAAGCTAACATCTTTTTCTAACGCCAATGATAGCTTTTAGCTCGTCCTCCAAAAACTGAGAGCTCTTGGACGATATTTCACCTGGAAGAGCTGGGTGCAGACATGAGTTGGCAACCCTAGTCAGTGCAAAAAATTAAATTGCATACAGAGTGGGGTGAATTATGGAGGTCATGGACTCAAAGACAAATCTTAGTCTTTGTGCCAAACCTCAGAAAATGGGCTTCAGGGGGAAGTTCAGCTAGGCTGGCTATGGAATCCCCCCCTGCAGGCTGCAGAATGGCACCAGGGTTGCTTTGAAGTTTCTAGTACAGCCCCAGCTGCAATGGATTTAGCCGCTGGGAGTCAGTATTTAAAGGGACACAAGGCTTTAGTGCAAACATTTGTTTTTCTATTAAATATTTTAACTGTTTTTCAAAACCCGTGGAATTTTCCATGTGGAATTCTTCCCAAAAACCAATTATGAAAATTCCTGCATTTTTCTCCTAAAAACAAAAGCAACAAGTAACCGATATATGTTAAAACAGAAAAATAAAATGGTTTTACTTTTCTGATTCAGGCCTTAAATTATTAATCTGAGCAACAGAAGGAACGATACTAGAAAATGTACTGTAGGGAAAAACCCGGCAAAAATAATCTAATAGGTCGTTTCAATCTCTTAATTGTGCAATTATGTTAATTTGTTTTTTACTTATGAGCCAGACAGCATCCCTTGAATCAAAACAATGTAAGTCCAAATATTCCACATCCTTGGAAATGGCGAAAGTTGTATTCCTTAAGTAACAGCGAATATTTTAATTAGCGATGAATCCAAACACCTCTCCAGTGTTGGGAAAGTTTGGATCAGGTTCCCAGTTTTGCATCTTGTCTCTATGTCTAGAACGTGCTGAATAAACCCCCAAGGTTTGAACTTTGGGAATATCCAGGAATTTGGGGGATATGTAGCCAAACTTTGCAACTCAAGTACATCTCTAATTTTAAATGAACCTTAGACAAGGAAACTAAGGCACGGAGAAGCTAAGTGACTTCCCTAAGTTCACACAGCAAGTCAATCACAGAGCTACATCTCCTGACTCCCAAGTCAATGCTTTACCCCCACTTGACCATGCTGCCCTTCCAAGATTAAAAACCAAAAGGCTTGCTTTTAAAGGCCTAAGCAGCTGATACTCTAGTAAGTGTCCTCAAGGAGACAACAAATGCTTAACATTTTTTTGAATGAAAAGTTCTCATTGAAAAATGTTCTTTTTTCAAAAGCAATGTTCTCCCACAAAACATTGACCGGGTTGTCCACATTTTTTGCCTTTCGTGAAAAATGTCACTCCTTTTCCGTTTGTTAAAATAAAAAAAATGTTATTGATAATGTGATTGAAATGGTAATTACAATTTTTGGTTTACCAAAAAAACCCCAAAACACGTTTTCAGCAAACAAAAAAGTCTGGTGGCCATTTTTACAATAGTTTTGAAAAATATATATAATTTTAAAAACCACAGAAAACGGGGAAATGGTTTAAGTTCTAAAATTTTGAAATCAAAACAGCTTCATATTTTTGAAGTTTTTCATGAAAACAGATTTTCAGTTTTCTATCAGCTTGTAGAGACAAGCACCTATTCTCTTGATCTTCCTATAATCTACTAGACCACAGTAATATCACATACAAAGACATAGTAAAATGCTCACAAACACAAGTGTCGATATACACACCAGAAGAAAAGAAATTTCTTAGACTCTCACTTGAAATTGCTCCCCAGAGAATGCTATTAAAAATCAATGCAAGCAAAACAGAGTTAGTAAACACCTTTATGATGAAATAATTATGAAGAATGCACTGTCACATAGGAACCTGTACCTACAGTCAAGGACAATTGCTTTACTATATTTAATGCAGTTGTGAAACGTGAGGTGTCACTTTCATGTGGTTAGGCTGAGAAGATTGGTGTTGATATTTTTTTTTAATTATGCCTACAAGGCTAATGGATCAGAATATACATTGCCTCAGACTGCATTCCAGAACACATATTTTATAATGGAATGGTAATGCACAGAATATTCAGATATTGCTATTTTTGTGATGCAACAAATGGCTGCTTCACATTGTGTAGGATACTATTGTTTGAGGAAAGATTAATTGACAATAGTACTCTGAAGTTATGATTTGATTAGAGTTTTTCCTGCATTTGACTAATCCTTTTGTTACTCTACAGGAAAATATACAGCAGAAAGATTCTCCATAGCATGAACAGATTGCAGACGGGTAATTTGTTTGAAACTGATGAAGTAGCTCAAGTCATTACCTAACAAGATACAATAATTAGCATGATTTTGTTTTGAAGACTGAATGGTCCAAAAAGATGGGTATTGGGATATAAGGCCTTTTAAAATCTCACTGGATCAAATTCAGTCGAGGTGTGTATTCCCCCAAATGGTAAATATTTGATGGCTGTTTTGTGTCTTATGTGAAATGACTTGATGTCTCAGTGCGGTTCCAACCCAGGGTATAAGGGTCCACATCACCAAAACAACCAAGACAAGCGGTCTTAATTTGTAACTTTGTTGGCAGTCTCAGAGGAAACAAAGACCGAATGGGTGTGACGCCTGACAACCCAATCGCCCCTAGGAACAGTCCTTCCAGGACAGTAGTGGCAGGCTTGAGAAACTGTGTGAAGAAGCTTGCATAGCTGCTTCCCTTTATTCACCTGTTCTGCTGATAAAGGGCTTCAGAGTCTACAGCTCTAAACCTGCCAATATCCACAAGCTCTAACTTTACTGTTTTATAATCTTTTACTCTAAGTGAGGAAAAAAGATTCAAGTTAGCGCTGCAATGGTTAACAAACAGAGCTGGTGGCAAAAGGAGAAAAAAAAATTGTTAACCTCTCTGCTCCCACTGTTCACCAAAATTCCATTTTGAAGGAAATTCTCCAGCCAGCTCTTAATAAAAAATAAAAATGGATTTTCACTTCAGTTTGGCACATGGTAGATCTGTGATTGGTCAAGACAATGGGCCACATTTGCCCCGTTCTGGTCGGCAGTTGCACCAGGGATGGATCTGGCCCATCGTTGACTATGTGAGGAGAAGTTTTTAGCATATTTCACCAAACTAATGGTGAGCTAGGTTCTTGTTTCTTGAGCAGGCACGATTACCTAACCATTACCTATAAGTGTGCTGCCTGGGTTTTCTCCTCACCTCCCTCTTTAGTCTAATTCCACAGCTCTATTTGACTTGACACACTCCTTTAAAGGCAGGAGATTGTCATAGAATTAGATGTAGAAATTGCAAGACTACGTGTCACTAAGTTACATTTGCTGCAAGTTAGTCTTATTTTGACAGTGTCTTGTCCTTTTTAACTGTTTGCCTGGGGAATGAAAAGGAGGAAGAAGTGGAAAGTACAATGGACAGTGGGAACTCTGTTATCCAATACAACAATCATTAATTTCCAAAAACTGTTGTTCCACGGTATTTGTCAGGAGGCATCATTCTCCCAGGCAGCAGCCTATAGACAGAGCATGCACACCTGAGTCTGTGAGAATGGGCTACACATGTCCAACTTTTTGGTCTTTTCTGATTGTTCCTTTTTCATCATTATACCTGAAATGAAGCTTTGTTACAGTTTAATAGCGCATGGCAGGGGCTACGGAGGCGAGAACTCTGAGTCAACAGTAACAAATGGCAATAGATTGCCAGGAGGACAATGCAGTGCTAGATTATATCGAGAATGAAATTCAAGAACAGAGAGAACACACAAAATGCTAGGGCGATATTGTTCACAGAAACACACAGATCCTGATTTTGCAAGCTGTTCCACACACATAGACCCTCATACCTTCAGGGCCCCATTGACCTCACAAAACCGTTTGTAGAACTGGGTCCATCGTGAGTATGTCTACGCAGCCCATGGAAGCAAGCCTCCTAGTCTGGGTCAAAAGACTCACATAAGTGCTCTAAAAATAGCTGTATAGACAGCACTTTGAAGTTATAGCTCAGGCTGAAGCATGGGATCTGACGCCACTTTCCACATTCAAATTTCCAGCCAGCCAGCCCTTTTGGTAAATAGTGAAATAATATTGTTGGATAATAAGCATGTGTCAACTCTGCTGGCAAAGCATTATTAATAAATGTGGATTATTTTTAATTAATAGTTTACTTATAAATGCTTATTATTAATTAGTACTATGGTTTCTCTTCCAGGAGCATAGAATTAAGATCTATGAATCAGAGGTGATGCGGGAGGGAAGGGGAGTGGACATGCGGGGTCACTTCCTCCTCAGATTTGCTGTTTGGCTTGTACTGAGCATGCTCAGTAACACTGCTGAAGCCCGCTGCCCTCACTCTGTCCCACCACCCATGGGTCTTCTCTGTCTATAATTCTCATTTATAACATTAATGATGCCAATTCGTCTAGCCAGTGCTACAGACTATTCTGCGCTGCGAGGGCCTAGAAGGAAACCCAGGCAGTAGGAGGGAGAACAAGAGGTGTTTAACAACACACACTGGAAAAGTGAAATGGTTTTAAAATTTCAAATAGCTTTTCTTCTCCATCTAACAAGACAGCACTATTAAATGGCACATTTAGAGAAAGAGCCTTTTCTCCTCCACTAAAAGGCTTCAAAGCCCTTTAAGGTACATCTACACTGCAATAAAAGACCTGGCCCAAGTCACGTGACACAGGCTCAGGCTGCTGGACTAAAAATTGCAGTGTGTTCATTGGGCTTGGGCTGGAGCCCAGGCTGGCATTGAAACCACATGAGAGGGGTGGTTCGCAGAACCAAGGCTTCAGGCTGAGCCCGAATGTCTACACCGCTATTTTTAGCCCTTCAGCCAAAGCCCAACAAACCCAAATCAATTGACCCAAACTCTAACCGTGGGAGTTCAGCACCTTTGAAAATTCAAGCCACTTAGGCACTAAATAAGGACTTTTGTCTGTCATTTGTAGAAAATATTGGCCTAAATACCTCTATTTTTGAAAGCCTTGGCTTACACTCTAGGGCTGCCAAACTACACCTTTCATTATATGCTTTCAGCTTATATTTTTAAAAATACAGATAGGCTTCAAAAGAAACTTTTGAAAATATAAATTCCATCAGACCAGTGCTTGGAGGGTTAAGAAGCTGTGTGCATTGTAGATAGTACATTATGCCTTTGGAATATTATTTTGAGCTGAATACAAGTTGTGAATTTGAACATTTAGGAAAGTGAGCATTTGACTTATCACCTTATTTACTTACAAGTGAAAGACTTTGAAAAATATCATTTTGAAGACCTTTGTTACAATTAACTGCCTAGAATATAGCAAATCTTTATCTCAGATCCCTTTTTAGTGCTTTGTCAGTTTATAGATACAGTAAGAGTTCTGTAACTGCCAGTCCCCACTTTAACGTTTTTTTGTTTGTTTGTTTGTTTGGCTTGTTTTTATTATATTTAGTTGGCCAGCATAGCAGGGGACAGAACTACTATCTGTGTAGCCCAAATAGACAACTGGAAAACATAGCCTTCTAGAATTACTTCATTCCTTTCCCACAGGTGTATTTAACTCTTAAATGTTGAATGACACCAAGGTATGCAAAGTTGTTGTAGCTGTGTCGGTCCCAGGATATGAGAGACACAAGGTGCGTGAGGTAATATATTTTATTGGCCCAACTTCTGTTGGAGAGAGAGACAAGGTTTTGGACTACAAAGAGCTCACCAACAGGTCAGGGAAGTACCTTCATTCCTAATGTGGCGTGATAATGGCTCAGGTCTAGACATTTCATTCATTTGAATGAAACTCTGCAAACCTCCCCGATGACAGAAGTAGTTTGCAAAAGAGAGTACTCTGATAGGATCCTTCAGCTGGGTGAATAACTGATTCTTCTGTGGCAGTTCAGGGAGGGAAAAAACCTCAGGTCGGACCAAATCTGAAATTTTTCAGACCGTTTGGTGAATTGAAAAAGTCCATTCCAAGTCCGTTCCAGAGTGGGAGTTCAAATCCTTCAGTATGTGCTTAAACTCTATTGAAGTCAATGCAATTTGTGCATGTGCTTAAGTGCTTTGCTGAATTTCATCTTATACGAGGGAACTTTGTTGACAGCATTTATAGAATCTGTAGAGGCTTCCGTATTTTGGTGCTCTGCACTCATTGCTGCTGGTAGTCATAACTACAGCAGTATGTATGTACCACCTGAATATTATTTATATTTATGCATCAGAAGACTGGCAATTTGCCAGAGTTGGAGGTGTTTGGTAGGAAGGGATCTGCAGATTCAATAACAGAGATCATAGTGCTAATTGCCTTGAAGGAATGTTATATTTCATTTGGTCAAGGTAAAGTAGGTTGCGGTCATTGCCACCAACATGCTTTACATTTCATTGGTTTAAGTTTTCATCACTTTTATTAAAAAAAATAACTTAGCACAGCCCTTATTTCTTCCATGGCATTGTATTTAGGACATAATTCTGTAGATGTAAGAAGTAAGGATGCACAAATATTGAAACCTCTCTTTTTTCCCCCTCTCTCTACAAGCTCTCCAAAATACTTTCCCCATCCTTGGTGTGCCACTCCTAGCCCTTTGTTCAACATTTCCGTCCAATGCACCTGGTACCTCCCCATTTCTTGAAAGATCCTAGGGAAAGAAACCATATTTTATATAGCTGTGCATTTGTACACACACACAGTTTACAACTTACACTGGCATAATTGAGACAAAAATCTGGTCTAAATAGGTGTGTGTATGTCAGCTGAGTTACTCTTGATTTGCACTATCTTAACTAAGACCAGAATATGGCCAGTTGTATGTAAAACAGACAACCCAGTACACACTAAGATGATTTTTGTATGGGCACAGAATCATCTGCACACCGTAACCTAACGGGTGGCATACTGTGTGTAATTAGGGCCAAGTTATCATGATGCCGTTGTGGTAAACCTGAATGGACTTTTTACAACTGTAGTGCCACAGAGTCCAGGAATGGCATACGGAACATCAGACATCCATAAAGCCCTGCAGGGGACCAAATTACTTTTACTCCACAGAAAAAAATTAATGTCTTCCAAGTATTCCCTTTAAGCAAGGTTGTAACCCTTTTTTCCCTAAGGAAGCAGGGGGAAGAACACAGTTAAAATGAAAAAAGAAAAATACAGAAGAACAATATAAAGCCATAGGGCCAGATCCTCAGCCCTTCCACAAGAGGAATGGAATCTGTCACAACAGGGCAGCTGGGGATTTCCCTCGAGTACCTGAATCACCAGGAGACATAAGGCAAAATGGATGGTTCTGTACCACCCCATCTGCTCCTGCCCCTACTGTAACACCGTGGGTATTCCAGGTGCATGCCAGGAATGGGAGGGAGGCATGGTCAGAGCATGCTGTGTTCTGGTCCTCTTGAGCTCGTGGATTAGCCCCCTTAAGAGCCCATTCCAGATGGAACAAGTTAGAGCAGTCCAGAATCCCACAGACCATTGTGGGGTGCATGGGAATAACTAAGCACAGAGCTTGGCCTTTTGAGTTTTCCCAGCGTACCAAAGTTCAACCTGTGGAATTACATATCCGAAACAACTGTGTTTGGGGAACAGCAGTATCCAGCCACTCAGAGACATCTGCATACAGTACTTCTGCAGCATTCCCCACCGAACAGGCAAGGTGCTGTAGGTAGGGCCCTGACTGTTCAAACGCTGGCAGTGAGTTATAAAGAGTTTTTAGTTTATCAAAGCACATTTACTTTTTCCTTTGTTTCTGCATTCACATTTAGCACATTTTTTAAAAGAGATGGCAATGTGGTTTTTAAATGCTATTTATATGAAGTATAAAGGCTTAGAACCTTTTGAAGGTTGGAAAGAAAACTTTGCAAAATGTTGCTGAATGAAAAAGGATACAGTATTTGCCAACACAGACATAGCGCTAGGCATTGTAGGAAGTATATAAATGGATTGTGGGTTGTGGGTTCTCTTTTTTTCCTTTTTCTTGTTTTTAAACTTCTCCCTCTCTCCCCCTGAAAAAAAGCTCCCATTAAAAGAATGACCCTAGCTCCAAATATGAGCCCCTATTCAATAAAATGAGCATGAAACATATTTTCACATCATTTCCCTGTTTACTCTGACTCATTTTTTTCAAATAAATTGAAGATGATAATTTTTATGGACTTTTATTACCAAGTTTCCAATACACGTGGCATCTGGCATCCTATAAAACCTACCACTACTGCTCCCCACCCATGGCTTTGTTCCAACTTTTCATGTGTTCTGCTATTATTATAATGATGCATGGGAGCACCACTAAAGTGTATGTTCTGTCAGTGTTTCCATTAATAAACCCAATTTGGATGGGTGTTCCATGGCAGGTTTATGAATCTATTTGGGGGTGGGGGAGTGAAGTCTGTCACAAGCGTTTTCTCCCATTACTTCATGAAAATTCATTGTCCTATTTTCATGAGATTAGGAGAACGGGGTGAAGTTGGGAAATAGTCGTCTTTTGGTTTTAAATCCTTTTCTTTTGTTATTCTACTTGGGGTCCCAGTGAGGTGGGAATGTCTGGTAGAAGATGCCAGCCATACTTTGGTGGCATCAGCAGTCCCCCTGTAGATTTTCAGCTCACCATTTCAGATGTTGATGGCAAAGTTTATAAAAGGGCCACCTCCCCTTTTGCAGGAGCAATTGCCACCCATAAAATCTCTGCCTTAATTTTACACCCACTGTTGAACTGAAGGCATAAAGCCGAGTAATGGCACTTCTAGCTACTTTATTGTGGGAGTAAATCAGGTAGCTAGAAGTGCAAAATACACAGCCAGGTACTGGCAGTTCATCTAGGAGGAGGAAACTAATTACAAGTACAAATTTTATAGATGCAAGTTGTCCCAATAAAAGGAAGGCAAACAACTATTTTCAGCTGGTGTGAAGTTTCTGGGTATGAAGGAAACCTTCCAAGTGCAGACGTGATGCCGAACTGTTGCCTTAATCTGAAATAGTAGTTCAGAGATATCTGAGCTGCCCCCATTCATCAAAATGGGGGGTTGACACTACAGCCTAAAGATGACTGTCCAAATAGCAACAGTGTTAACATTTCACTGTTGCCCATATTATCAATAAAATCTATCTAATCTGGGATTGTGGGTAGAGTTTGGCTACTTTTCCCCAATCTGACCCTTTACTCTACTTTAGAAGAAAAAAAATGCAAACTTTTATATAATCCATAACATTTTGTATGCTGAGTGTTTGGAATGGTAGCAGCTGTTATTTGTTTTAAAAAAAATTAGACAATTGAAACCAAGGTTTAAACAACTGAAACCACATTCACAGTGTCACTACAAACTACAGTCATGGAGTATTAGCCTGTCTGTCTGGGTTCACAGCCGTTCTGCATTGCTAGAGCAGTTGAAGTGCACTGGTGAATCTGCCCCTTCATTTGCTGTTGTTGATTTACTGGTTTACAGGGTTGTGTTAGTGAGACTGGTACTATGTAAAGTGTGTGGGGGCAGGGGGAGGGATAAGGGGAGCTCAGTCCTTGAGTCCCAATGTCCTCTGCTTCCCATATGCTCCTGCCTCACTTCCCCTGGCAGTGCTCTCTCTGTGTGGGGTAGAGCCTTGGGATGGGGAGCCTTTAAAGTGCAGATGTCCAAAGTAGCATCACATTGCCTAGCTGTCTCTCTCCATTAAAGCAATCTGCCAGTGAACTCGACACATGTATACAGTCTCCTTCATACCACAGACCTATGACAACCAATAGAATTGTTGCATGCACATTAGCTGTAGAAGACAAGTGGAAATTGGTTGAATTCTCAGATATTGCACTCGCCCTATTTAAGAGCTACCAGGACTGGTGACCCCACCCAATTGTAGCCTATATCATCATCATAACTATTATATACAATAATCATTAATGCCTTAGTTTAATTACAACCTAGTTTTTTCAAATACAGCCCATGCATGGGATTTTAACTCGATAGAAAGTATGAAGTGTTTGCTATTCCATTATTAAGATCATTTGGGACAAAAAGAGGAACTGACAGATGTTAGCTTTTTTTTCCCCAAACAACCCAGATTTTAATAAATTTTAACAAAACAATTAGTGCATTTACTGGTAAAATCTCAGAAAATTCATTCTGTACTCCAAGAGTAAGTGCTGCAAGTTTGGGACGATATTCTGTCTTTCCTACATCACCCTCATGTTGAAACCCAGTGTTAAGTGCAAAACAGAGCTCAGCTTTAAGTATGGAGATGCAACCAGAGTCTCCATAATCTTCATGGCACCCAAAACGCAGAACAAGACAGGACCTTGCCTTGAAGAATTTACAATCCAAATGCAGAATAGACAGTGGGAAGGGAGCAGGAATAGAGCAGGTGGGAGGAAGGAATGCAGAAAGGATTTAAACACAGCCCCAGCTAGCTTTAAAAATTGAGCGGCCATTAGTCATATTAGAATAGTGCAATATAACAGGAGAACTCAGGAAAACCCGCCTGCCAAACAAGTCAGACAAACTCTTGCTGTGTTCCCCAGGCATGGGACATTACTCTAACACGTAAGAATCTACAGTGAATCAAACACATGTTTTTTCTTATTACCAGGTTTACAATAAAACAATATCATGTCATTTTCAGAGGCTGGAGTTATATCATTGCTTGCAGCTTCAGTTTCAACACCTTCTACAGCAGCGAAAGGGTAAAACAACCAAACAACACCCCGTATGTGTTCCTCCTAGTTCAGTGAATACAGTGCTTCTGACAAATACTGACTTGACAATGCTGGAATCTGAAGTTTCTCTCCACAAAACATACCCACAGCTTGAGGGTTAGTAGAGTGCACACATCTCTAACTCGAACAATGGGACCGCTTCCAGGGTTAGATGAGAGCATTTAAGCTACCAGGCCCACCCAATCCTTCGTCCTGTGCTCAGCCTGCCAAAAAGATGCATGGTATGGGAGTATTCTTTACCTTGAATAGATGTTAGTCTTATGGCTCTGGATTAGTACAACTAACTTTTCCCCCCAAAGGGCTCTGGGAAGAAGTTTTGAAGAGAGCTCTGCAATGTGGACATTTGTCCACTGAAAAAAAAGACTGAGGATATTACCCCATTTTAGATACATTGCTCAACCAGACAGTGCTATTTTTTCCCCCATGACCTCAGCTGGATTCTAACTGGTGTCCAAATGAGGAAAAGCTCTCTCACCTTTATCAATATCCTGAAGCATATCAATCCTCTCCAAAATGTTTAAATACTAGAACAGTAAAGAAGTTAAAGCAAAGGAGTGAGTTGGATATCATGCAGTGCAGAGTTGGATAGCATGCAGAGAACAGTTACACAGGCTTTTCCAGGTAGCTCTGCCAGTGTAATCCCCTCCTGATCTTTAACCCCAGACTTTCCGTAAGGTGCAATTCACTGTCTCTAATAAATATAAAAAGAAAAGGAGGACTTGTGGCACCTTAGAGACTAACCAATTTATTTGAGGATAAGCTTTCGTGAGCTACAGCTCACTTCATCCGATGCATACTGTGGAAAGTGTAGAAGATCTTTTTATACGCACAGAGCATGAAAAAATACCTCCCCCCACCCCACTCTCCTGCTGGTAATAGCTTATCTAAAGTGATCACTCTCTTTAAAATATGTATGATAATCAAGTTGGGCCATTTCCAGCACAAATCCAGGTTTTCTCACCCCCCCCCACACACACAAACCCACTCTCCTGCTGGTAATAGCTTATCTAAAGTGACCACTCTCCTTACAATGTGCATGATAATCAAGGTGGGCCATTTCCAGCACAAATCCAGGGTTTAACAAGAGCGTCGGGGGGATGGGGGGGTAGGAAAAAACAAGGGGAAATAGGTTACCTTGCATAATGACTTAGCCACTCCCAGTCTCTATTCAAGCCTAAGTTAATTGTATCCAATTTGCAAATGAATTCCAATTCAACAGTTTCTCGCTGGAGTCTGGATTTGAAGTTTTTTTGTTGTAATATCACAACTTTCATGTCTGTAATCGCGTGACCAGAGAGATTGAAGTGTTCTCCGACTGGTTTATGAATGTTATAATTCTTGACATCTGATTTGTGTCCATTTATTCTTTTACGTAGAGACTGTCCAGTTTGACCAATGTACATGGCAGAGGGGCATTGCTGGCACATGATGGCATATATCACATTGGTAGATGTGCAGGTGAACGAGCCTCTGATAGTGTGGCTGATGTTATTAGGCCCTGTGATGGTGTCCCCTGAATAGATATGTGGGCACAGTTGGCAACGGGCTTTGTTGCAAGGATAGGTTCCTGGGTTAGTGGTTCTGTTGTGTGGTATGTGGTTGCTGGTGAGTATTTGCTTCAGGTTGGGAGGCTGTCTGTAGGCAAGGACTGGCCTGTCTCCCAAGATTTGTGAGAGTGTTGGGTCATCCTTCACGATGGTCACTTTAGATAAGCTATTACCAGCAGGAGAGTGGGTTTGTGTGTGGGGGGGGGGGGTGGGGGGGGAAACCTGGATTTGTGCTGGAAATGGCCCAACTTGATTATCATACACATTGTAAGGAGAGTGATCACTTTAGATAAGCTATTACCAGCAGGAGAGTGGGGTGGGAGGAGGTATTGTTTCATGGTCTCTGTGTATATAATGTCTTCTGCAGTTTCCACAGTATGCATCCGACGAAGTGAGCTGTAGCTCACGAAAGCTTATGCTCAAATAAATTGGTTAGTCTCTAAGGTGCCACAAGTACTCCTTTTCTTTTTGCGAATACAGACTAACACGACTGTTACTCTGAAACCTCTAATAAATATGCAACTAGAGTTATGTCATAATTTGCATAATAGTGCCACTATGATGTACAGACTTTGTCTGCTGTGAGGTATGTTGCCATCTAATGGCCAGCCTATGGAAAGAATCAGAAACCTACTGCTAGACTTGGGTGTGGGAGTTCCCCTTCAGTTCAAGTGGGAAAGGCATGTGATTTAATGCAGAAGGACCAATGTTCTAGCCCCAGTTCCTCGGGTTTTCATTTAAGTGCATCTGTGATCTCCAGAACATTATAAAAGCCAAGATGCATTAGTGCTTCAGCTCATATGCAACCTAATCACAGTGCTATACAGAGCGGAATTGTTAAAATTTTGCCTAGGAGCAAGATGAAGCCTGCCCGCTGGCACTTAAGTAGCCTGCATGGCATATTCAGGTTCTGTAAAATATAAATAGTTTCTAGCCCTCAAGAATGGAATGTTCACCGTCCAAATGCAAAGTAAGTTTAATCAAGGCCCTGTAGTTTTCCTGAGCCTGCAGGCAGTTTGAAGCAATGGCTCTGGATTTGACCTAATTGGCCTATCAACTGCAAAGCCTATTGGTGACACTTTACACATCAGTATTAACTATTTCACTGTTGATCATTTTGTTAAATAGAATTGGGGAAGGAGCAGAAGCGAAATCGTGGGGGGGGTTGAGAAAATTGGAAGTTGCTGTAGGGAAGGACCTACAGCATAAAGAAAGGACACACACAAAAACAAGGAAAAGGGAGAGAAACTGTGAAAAGAGGAGAAGGGGGACAGGAACTCAGAGAAGAAATAGCAGTGGCCCTAGAGTTAAGGAGATTTTTCTGAATGCGACTCAGCAAATAATGAGAATAACTCAAAGTTCTAAATAAAAGTAGCAAATTTTCTTCCTTTGATTTTTGTGTAAACCTCTCAGTGACATCAGCAGTGTGTCACTGTAGATCAAGTGTGAGTATGGACTCCGAAATTTCAGTCTCAGCACAGGGACCATCATGAAAAAGGGGAATTCTGCCCTCTCTGTGGAATGAGATTGGCATCCCTGGCCCAAACGGCCATGTCCCAAGGCATGGCCTGGGTTCCACTCACCCTGCACACTGGGTAGTGCTTGGTGGGAGACCAACACTACTCCTTCTGTATTGGAGGAGGAGGAGGACTATATCTGGTTAACCATGATGAATATTCATTTGGATTTCTCCCTGTAAAATAGAATACCTTATGGAACACCTTCGATACCTGGCATTTTCCAGAGAGCAATGGAGAGTGTAATATAACCAGCACACCCAGTGTGTCATAGTGAAGATCAAGGACATCCTCATTACAATGGCAAAGTGATACTGAACATCTGTTAATGCTAGAGAAGGTACTTCAAAGAATGGGGACAGCTGGACTTCACATAAAATGAAGCAAACTAAGTGCTTATTCATGAGACTTGAAGTGGGGCACCGATGCTGCAGGAAGGAAAGACCAGAGACTGATCCACCCTGCTTCAGACAAGGTCATTTCACAGCAACTAGAGATGAATGAGACCTATCAGGTCATTTTGGCTCCAGTCCTGCAAGCATGCATGTGCTTAGCTTTACCCATGGGAGTAGTTCCATTGACTTCAATAGGGCTACCCACGCAAGTATATTTAACCATCTGGCCCTAGAGGGTTGTAAATTCTCTCTCCTCCCTGGGGCTCTATCCTTAGGTCTCATCTCTTTTCCCGTACACCTTAGCCACAAATAACTATAGCCACTCCCCCAGGTTCTGGTATCATTTCTATACTTCTGATTAGAGTTGTTAAGAAACTGGGATTTTCATTCCACAGGAAATTCTGAGCGATTCCCATGGAACCAAAATTCCAAAAAAAAATTTATTTGGGACCATTGAAACAATTTCTATAATGTCTAATTATTTTTATAAGGTTAAAATGCTTCATTTCTATAATGGCAGAACAGTAATACATATAATAAAATTAATTATTTAAATTAGTTTTAAATAAAAGGTAAGAACTAAACATTGACATTATCAAAAGAAAATGAGAATTTAAACTATTTTTCTGCCTTCACCCCCCCAACCAAGAAAAATCTACACATTCCCATGAAACATTTCAATTTCAACAAAATTGCATTTTCTGCTGAAAAATTTTGACCAGCTCTATGACTCGCAAATGAACCACTAACTTGTCTCCTACTGTCCAGTCCTACATGTCAAACTATGTCCTCCACCAGACCAGACCACGCCAACAAATCAAGTTTAACAGTCAAATCTAAGCTATTCAATTTCCCCTTGTCTGAATTCTCCATTTCCACTTTTCTTCATTGCTGTTCATGCCAACACTATCTTCCCAGCTATCCATGCCCGCAGCATTGGGGTTATCTGTAACTCTTCCTTTCCGTCTGCCCACACGTTCAGGCCAGGACAAAACCCAACCACTTCTTTTACAATAGAACAAAAGTCCCTTGTGATTTAAGCCAGGAATTACCCTAAATGGAAGGTCTTTGGTGCAAGGGTGGTATTTATTCTATGTTCTGCACAGTACTGAACACATTTTCTGTACTCATATATAAAATAGTGTCCCTGATGTCTGCGTGGGAAAAAAAGGCACTGGTTATTGGAAAGAAAACATATGCAGAAGGGGCAGATTTAGCCTAGTTATCTGAAAATAAGCCAATAATAAAACAAAACCATCATCGTGAATTTGTAGCTTAAACAAGGTATCAAGTATGAGGAGAGGGATGGAAATGAAGTGGCTACAAAAGAGTTAACTTCATTCTGAGAGGATAAAAAGCTCCATCCAAGAATACGCTGAGAACATATACGTCAGCCTGCGGTGTCTTTTCAGTACTAAACGGTACATGCGCTTCAGTACAGTTGCAAGATCATCCTGAAGTTCCTGGCTGAAGAAATGTGTTTGTAGAGACTGCTGAGTATAGATATTCTATTACATTGAGAGTTCCCTTCACAAATGTGTGGTTACAGTTATGTGCTACAAATCACGTTATGGGTTCTTTTGTTGCTCTCCTTCAAAGCAACCAGCCTCCCAATTATTGACTATGATCTCGAGGTGATTACAACTTAAATCCAGAAACTTAACTCAGTGACTTACTGATTTTTAGTGCCCAAATAGGATATGAATTCATATTATAAGAGCATAGCAGAGATTAAAAAGGCAGAATTCCTTAATGTGCCAAAAATGTGTGCCAATTTGTCTCCAACTAGTTAAAAGGCAAATACACAGATTGATTTCTTTTCCTTCCAGTACATCCCACATTGACTATTTCCTAAAACCTTCTGTCTAATGTATAATAGACTGCTAAGTCTTCAAAAATAGCACTTTTTATAATCATTCAAGTAGGAATGGGAAAAAATCAAAGACATTTGGCTCTACTTAGTCAACCGTATGCACATGCCAATTTGTGCATGCACACAACTCATTCCTGCACTTGCCATGCACCTTGTCAAGGCTAATGTAGCACACACGCAGGCGCTGAATTATGTCAAGGCTACATGGAAGGTCAATGATTTGGGGTCATAGCAGCAGGGATGCAAGTTAAGGCAGCCTCTCACCACAAGTTAAGGCAGTCCTATAACAGGAGAGGTCTAAGCAGTGTTCCTCCTCGGTCTCTGTACCAACTCTAACACAAATTTGTTCACGTACTTCAGCCATGAGGTTGAACTAAGTGCCTAGATAGACAGAATTCCCCTATAGCCTTACATTGCTGGCATACTGGTTCCAAAGGGAAAATGATACACCAGGCAGAACCAGCTCTTTCATAAAAGGAGAAACAAAGCAGAACCAGTTTTCTAATATAATCAGTAAACCCAATGTACCAGCTTCGCTCAATTTTCCTCAGTACAACTAATATACCAGATTCCAAGTATAGCCAATACAACCAGGTTGCAACTAATATACAGCTTGCCAGTATAAGCAGTAAAGCCAGTGGACCAGTTTCCAAGCAAGGCCTGTTTCCCATTATAATCTGATAAAATCGTAGAGCCTCACTTTACTTATGTGCTTAGCACAACATGGATCTCTCCAACGGGAGACAATCTGCTGTTTATGGAGTCTCCTAGGGCCGTAAAAGGTGGAGCTTTACCAGCACTTCAGTCAACATTGTCTCTTCCTTATATGGGACATCCTGGTTCTCTGAAGTCATGCCTATTTGTTGCTGCTTAAATTGCAGATTCACATGGTTTTGATTGGTAGATAGGGTCCAATATGGAATGTACTATTATTGGAGCATCTCTCCCCCTTTTTGGTGTGGAAGAGGCGACTCTGGCTCTTATTTAGCAGCAAAATATGTAGACTCTACATTTGTACAGAGAAACAGTGAAGCAATATTTAACTACCAATCATGGGTGCCAAAACTATTGTGTCTCATATATACAGACAACCCAGAATAAGGTAGCTAGGAAACTCTTCCTTATTACAGTAGCTAGTAACTAGCTATGTCTTTTTTTATGTAGCAAGAATTTACTGTAGATTTTATACTGCTACCCTGGGGGAGCTGCTCATTGTATCTCATTTCCATTTTTACATTGAAAATCTGGATTGTAAAATTTACAATGTTACACATGGAGTTTAAACTCCCAACCATTACACTCTTACAACTCTACTAATGTCACTGTTATAGGTGCTGGCTATAATCCTAGTTCACCATTTCATCAAAGGAAATAAGATGCAGCTTCCAGTTATGCCCAATATTGGTGATTTAAATAAAAGGGGGACATTTTCCAATTTTTTTTTTCAAAAAGGAAATAGTCAACATAACCGTACGTTTTTCCAGAAATGATCAGGAGGACCTATGGTTTACAGTGTGTTTTACTAGATATAAAGAACTAGTGGAATGAAAAGGCTTTTATTTTAATTTTTTTCTTAGAAGGGAGGTGGAAAAATTGAAACAAAGATAAAATTGATAAGTGTCCTAGTGAAAAGGATATAAATAGAGTCCTCTGTTTCTTAAAACAAGGTTACTAAATACCATGAAACCAACAGTACATGAAAGAAAAAATCAGAGGGGAGTAAAGACAAGGAGTCAGTCATTTCTATAGTCAAAATTAACAAAAGGCACTGGGCCAGATCTCTGCAGCTCCATTGACCGAAAGAGCTGCCCCAGTTTATACGAGCTGAGATTCTGGAGCAAAGAAGTGATTAAGCCATCTTGCTACACCATTGTTGATAAGATATCCAAGCCGAACTTCATGAGTTAGAGCAAGTTGAACGACAGTCACATTGCTGGGGAACAAGGAGCATGGCCAGCATAAATAGCTGTAACTCCTCTCAAAAATGGTGTTTTAAGTGCACACCAGAGGAAACTGTGGCCTTCTACAAAGATAGACCAAGATCTGCACAGATTTCCCACCAAATCTTCGGGCTCTCCTAATTTTAATGAGCCATGCCCTTTCCTTTGAGCAAATCACCCGTCTCCTTTTCCTTGCCCCTTGGAATTTGCTTGGATGTGGGGAGGGCAGAGAGAGAGCCCAATCCCACCCTTCCCAGATTTGGGGGCATTTTGACTCATTTTTCTCCCCTATGCACACATTTCCCTCTGCTACATGGCTGCCTTTTACCATCATTTAGGTGTAGGTACTTGGAAAATTAGTATTAACAAACTCTAGACCATGAACTCTGGTTATCTCTAGGGAGGGAAGCAGGGAGGATTAGGAAAAAGTGAAAAAACTGGTTTCGAGAATATTTCCAAAAATCCAGCTAGAGAGCATATTTCAGTCGCCAAGCCCATATTGTACTTTTAATCTGGGTTTATGAACTAGAACGTTAAGCCACTGTGGAGTCCATAAAATATCAAAAATAGATAAACAGAAGGTCAAGACAGTCACATGCTCCCATGTGGACAAAAATGACTCAACAAATGCACTTTCAAAGGCTCAGGGGTGCGGAGAGATAATTAGGCTTGCGAAATCTTTAAAAGTAAGAAAGAACATATTCTTGAAAACCAGACAGGTTGATTGTTAAGCGATACCATATGACCCCGCGTGGCTTTAAAATGCAAATACTGTCATCAGAAAACAGCGAGACCTGTGTCACTAAGACGACCGACTCAGCTTCCACTGAGTGACGTTGCTGGTAGTGCCAGCATCCTGTCGCACAGCAAAATAGCAACAAAACAGCCAACAATCTCCTGTTTTCTGTTTCTCTTGTAATAACGTCAGGAACATTTGGGCCTGTTTCAAACAATGAGGCACAACTTTAGCACAGAACGCCACGTATACACGGCACTTTTGCCAAAGGCGGGTTAGGACGAGTGCAAAATGGCCACCACATTCTAAGCCTCGGAGTATGTGCAGGCCCACCCATTTCTTATTAGGCCTGTACCCACACAGCGTTTAGTTACCTTCTAGATCCAACGCAGGGTGACAAGCCATTTTCAAATCAAAAACACGGACTCCTGATGTCTGTAGAACCCTTCCAACACTTCAGCTTTTATGTGTTTTTGCAAATTAAACAAAAAATCAAAACCATGTTTATTTAAATGCGCCATGTGATTTATTAAACACCCTGTCCTCCAAATAGTGTGCCTTTCTGTGAATGTGGGAGAATGTTTCATGACAATCAGAGATGCTGCTTTCTGAGAAGGGCACAACAACGACTGTTACATTTTATTACTGGACCAAACTTTGTGGCTGATCCAGTTATAACTAGCTCCCTCCTGAAAACAATTTGATTTCCTTGCAGCCACAGGCAGTGTTTGGAAACACTTGAGGGAGCCTGTCACCTGCAATTTGCATCATCTACCCTTGCCATAATGAAATCCCTCCTAAAAACTTCTTATTTCTGTGGCATTGCCTGCAAAAAAATGGAATATTTTATGGTTTTTGTTAAAAATAAATAAATAAAAAAGTTTGGGTGCTTGTGGTGTATGTTATGTGAGCATCCACATGACCATGGTTGTGTAACCAGATACTCCTCACACACACACAAACCCCTTTCTGGGGACGTTCTAGGCTCACATGTCTCCCAAGCTCACCTTTTAGACCCATGATCCTAGAACTGCCTCATCCTGATCAACCCCCAGAAAATGCACATGGAACCCCACTGACTTCAATGGGGCTCTGCATCGGTGCAGGAGTCCTCCGGGGCAGAGGCAACTGCAGGATCTGGGCCTTCCATTTTAAACTCTTTGGGGTTAGGACCCATCTTCTGCTTGTGTTCTGGAAACCCCTAGCATATTTGTGAGAGCCATAAAATAAGAATAAAACAGTGAACAACCTTTCTGATTCAAACTTCTTCCTCACAATGGAAAACACTTTCGTCAGAACCACGGAGGGCCTACCTGTGAAGTGTCTGTCTTCCTTTAATCTGATACTTAAAAGGACCATTTCAGCCTACATTCTTTTGATTGGGTCTTTTTGGACTGGGTTGAAAGTCCTTTGGGGCGGGGGGGGTGAAAGGGGAGTCTTTCCCTCAGCTCCCCTGGGCTATGGATCAGGCCCTTTGTTACTGTATATATGATTTTTGCTATTAATGCATCTGCAAATGGAAACAGACTGGTATTTTCCTGGAAGAGTGAAACTGCAGCCTCTTGATGACTAGAACTGTATGAAGATTGCCACTATTTGTATAACACCAAACTGGCACACAAGTTTCGTTTTCCTTCTAATTTTTCCACTTCTTTCCTTCTCCCTCCTCTCTCGCTTTCCCATCACTCCCCCAGAAGAAACCACCCACAAAGCGGGTGCCGGTGTCCATCGCATACAGTATGCCATTGCTGAGGCAGGAGAAAGATTACACCAAGGTTTTTACCCCTTGCTATTAGACTGGTTTTGATACTCTCCATGAGCCAAATCCTCAGACCCAAGACAGGCCTCAAAGGCCCAAAATGCAGTGGAACTGGTGTGATTTTGATGCATAGGAGCAGAGAACCAACCCTTTCCATCCTTAGTGGACTGGGGAACACAGCTCTGTGGCAACCTCTGCAGCATGCCCACAGAGGGGTTAGTGAGACATGACCTGTTCACTGGCATATACTTCCCTCTCAATTCTCCATAGAGTGTGTTGCCAGCACCCACAGAGGCTGCTACAGGCCATGAAATGTAACTGTGGGCATAGCTGTTGAGCTGCTAAGCTATTCTGTGGCAAGCCTAGGTAGTCAGGCTTTGCACAGGCAAGAATTTACTCCTATAGTGGGTCCATAGCTAATGCTAACAATCAAATATGTTTATTGTAAAAGAAGGTTTCAGAGTAACAGCCGTGTTAGTCTGTATTCGCAAAAAGAAAAGGAGTACTTGTGGCACCTTAGAGACTAACCAATTTATTTGAGCATGAGCTTTCGTGAGCTACAGCTATTCATATTCTATTTTATAGTTCATGCCAGATGCTCTCCTACTTCTATTCGGTTCTAATATACTATTTAGCATTTAGGTTTAGGGTTAGAAAAGAGGGAAGCTGCACTGCTAAACATTACACTTTGCCTCCTTTCTTCAACATGACTCCCATTCTGGGGTTCAAGTAAATACACAAATAAAAATGGATATTCAGTGAAGCGACTTCAATGTGCCAGCTGAGGATCTGCCCCTAAACAGGGCTACCTGTTGCCTGGTAGACATAGCCCATTGTAAGGAACTGGTCCAGAAGAGCACTGGGAGCTCCTCACTGGCTCTGGAGTTGGGGCAAGGAGAGTGCGTAATTTGCAACAGACTTTAAAGGGTGCAGCATATTCCTTCCCTTACACACCCAGGGAGATCGTCCGGCCAGATCACGGAGTGGAGTCATTTTACGTACTCTCTGCCCCTACCTACTCACTTCTATGGAGCAATTTGGCAGCAACCCTGGTGCTTCCCACCACTCCTGCATGGCTGTGTACAAACCAGCCGTCATCTAGCCCCTAGATATGTGTGTATCAGCAGACACATTTTCTGTGTTTTGATGTCTAAATAAACTCGCTCACTCAGGGCTCAACACACCTCGCCTTACTCAGCTACAAGATCAAGTTCTTCAAACTTTTTTTATTAAAGTTTGTTCTAAGTCATTATTTTAAAAAGAAATGTAGAGGTGTGTAGAGGTGTAACAAAAAATGGAACAAGTTCTGATTAACCAGCCAGTGGATTCTTTTAAGGTTTTGCAATGAACACAAGTAATTCACTTTGGGGCTGTTTCATTCAATAGACCCTTTCAGCTGCTTTAAAAAATTCACTGATCATCTGGAACCTCCTTTGAATATACTTTTGTTTAGTCAAGTCTGAATGTTACCAACCCCTATAACCCACAATAAAATAGTTCCAGGTACACTTACCCTAATTATACACAAAGTATCGTAAATCAACAGATTAAAACCGATCCATTCGTGGCCACTAGGGCTTAATATTTCTGATCTGTCATAATGAGCTGGCTGTGCTTTTAGCTCAGGACAGAAGAATCCAAATGCCACAATCTTTTATGAAAGAGTAACGGAACATTGTGTATCACATCCTAACATTATTAAGCAACAATCTGGTCGACTAAAAGAAACCAACCATTATAAAAATAATATGTGTAAGAAATCCATTTTTAAAATAAAGATCAGACAGTAACTGAATGTGACTTATTTGTTCTGAGTTGATGACTGAGCAATGAAAAATCTGGGAGTCAGACTATGCAGTATGTATTAAAAATTCCTAACTATTACAATGCTCGTGATCCTGCAGAGATTTATGCATAACTTTAAAACACTCAAGTAATCCCTTAGACTAAAATGGAGCTACTCATGTGTTTAAAATCATGCATGTGATTAGATGTTTGCACGATTGGGGCCTAAGAATTCCAGAATGTGTTAAGACATATTTTGAACAAAATTAACATGAGAGGAGCGATCTGTATGTTCAGTACCTTGCACAAGTGCACCCCTATCCCTAACTGAGGTTTTTAAGTGCTACTGCCAAACAATTAATTTCTGGATTATGAATAATCACCACACTGGTATTCATTAGTAAGCATTCTACACAATTGGGGATTCCAACTTGGATTATACTTTTAAAATCATGCAGATTTGTACTGCATATTATTGTACACTAGCCCATGAGTATGTTAATAATTTCTAGTCTTTATCCCTGTGTAGACAAGAACAATGGCCCAAATTCATCCCCCATGTAACTCCAGTGAAGTCAAAGGTGTTACACCAAGGACAATGTGGGGAGAGTATCTCAGCTTAGTGTAAAGGTGTGCGGAGGGGGGGAACCCTGCAAACCCAAAAGGAAGGCATTTCTTTTATCTTTACACTTAGTGTAAGGGGACTGTTGCCCCCTTACTAACATTCAGTGGGGGTGTCATAAATATAAAGGGAAGGGTAAACACCTTTAAAATCCCTCCTGGCCAGAGGAAAAACCCTTTCACCTGTAAAGGGTTAAGAAGCTAGGATTACCTCGCTGGCACCTGACCAAAATGACCAATGAGGAGACAAGATACTTTCAAAGCTGGAGGGAGGGGAAAACAAAGGTTCTCTCTGTCTGGGTGATGCTTTTGCCGGGAACAGAAAAGGAATGGAGTCTTAGAACTTAGTAAGTAATCTAGCTAGATAGGCGTTAGATTCTGTTTTGTTTAAATGGCTGAAAAAATAAGCTGTGCTGAATGGAATGTATATTCCTGATTTTGTGTCTTTTTGTAACTTAAGGTTTTGCCTAGAGGGATTCTCTATGTTTTGAATCTGATTGCCCTGTAAGGTGTTTACCATCCTGATTTTACAGAGGTGATTCTTTTACTTTTTTACTTCAATTAAAATTCTTCTTTTAAGAACCTGATTGCTTTTTCATTGTTCTTAAGATCCAAGGGTTTGGATCTGTGTTCACCTATGCAAATTGGTGAGGATTTTTATCAAGCCTTCCCCAGGAAAGGGGGTGTAGGGTTTGGGAGGATTTTGGGGGGAAAGATGTTTCCAAGGGGGCTCTTTCCCAGTTATATATTTGTTAGATGCTTGGTGGTGGCAGCAATAAAGTCCAAGGACAAAAGGTAAAATAGTTTGTACCTTGGGGACTTAAGCTGGTAAAAATAAGCTTAGGGGGTTTTCATGCAGGTCCCCACATCCGTACCCTAGAGTTCAGAGTGGGGAAGGAACCTTGACAGGGGGTGTTTTGGTTGGCTAGCTCCCAGTACTAAAAGGGGAAGGGTCTATGGGAAACCAGGACCCTGAGACTGATAGTCCCCAGGAACAATGGGGAGTGGCCAATGCTCCAGGTCAGCCTGAATGACAGGGTGGGCAGGCTAATCAGAGAGTCAGGAGGCCAGGGAGGTCCTGTCCTCCGTGTGAGCTGGATTTGCCTGGGTCAGACAGAGTGGGGCCGAGCTAAGAGAAAGCAGGGGCCCACGCTAAGCTGGGGAGCAGAGCTGTGCCAGATCTAGAAGGACCAGAAAAGCAGCCCAGAGAAACCACACCCTGTCCTGGGAGCAGAGCTGCAGCCCCAAAGCCAGAGGCACAGCCCAGAGAGAGCAGACTTGCCCTGGGAGCAGAGCTGCAGCAACCAGAGCCAGAGGGGCCAGAGAAGCAGCCCAGGGAGCTGGAGGCAGAGCAGCAGCAGTGCAGAGACAGATTGGTGGAGCTGGGGCTGGAGCAGTCCGGAGCTGGGTGCGGTGAGCAGCTGGGGAGAACGAGGGGGATCCTGGGCAGCGGGCCCAGCACAGGGAGACGCCTCAGCCAAGAGGCTCTGCAGGCCAGGCTTGGATCATAACCCCGACAGGGCGGGGGCGAAACTGGGAAGAAGGGTCCTACCACTTAGAGTCTGAGAGCGTGTGGCCACCACCAGAGCAAGTGTCCAACCCACAGCATCCCTGCAGCACAGCCAGGGCCTGAGAAGAAGGCCTGGGACTTACAAGGAACAGACTGTGAACTGCCCTGACATTCCAGAGACACTGTTTGTGATGTTCCCTGCCACAGAGCGGGGTGATGTGTTTCCTTTAACCTTGCCGATTTTTCCTTATTCTTTTTAAAATTAATTGTTGATTAAATAACTTGCATTTGCTTTAAATTGTATGTAATGGTCAGTGGGTCAGAGAAGTGCCCAGTGCAGAGAGAGTACCCCGGAGTGGGGACACCCTAGCCCCTGTCCTAGGTGACCACAGCAGGGTTGGGGGTCGAGCCCCCCAGGAATCCTGGGCCCAGCCTTGTTGGGATTACGAGGACTCTGCCAGACAGGAGAGTGGAAGGGGAGTCCTCAAGGGCAGGGAGGCCACTGGGTAAAGGAAGTGGGAGCGAGGACTGAGATCCTTTTGCTGGCCCACTTCACCGGGGTAGTACAGAAGCCAGGAAAGTTCCCCACAATAGCGGGACTATTCCCCCACTTAATATTTTAAATGAAGCACATGCTAATGTAACTAGTGTCTTTAAATTCAAAGATTTGTTTGGCTTTGTTCAGTTCATAAAGCCATACACAATTTCAGGAGTCTCTCTGCCTCCTTACCATACACACTGGTTGGAGGAGATGTTGCAACAAAGTCCTTCTGTCTGTCCAAATTGCAAGTTAGCAATCCCAAGGAACATACTGAGAGATGGTAGCAGATAACCCCAGTGTCCTGGCCAACATTCCATCTCCATAAAACAGGCTCTAATGTCCCAGGTACCAGATACAGCTGAATATATATAGTGAGCTCCATGGTTGCTGCCCGGCTGCAGCTTTGCCAGCATTTACCTCATTGCTTTCTAAACTTATAGAAGGTGCTCCAAAGATGGAAGACACATCCAAACACACAGATCTATTCTGTTGCACTGTACATTTATGTGCAAGAGGTGAGATCCACATAGGTATTTGGGTGCCTTAACCCCAGATTTAGGTCCTGAAGCCCCAATTTTAGGTGCCACTGAGATCCATAAAGCTCTGACTGAAACCTGCAGGTTTCTGCACTTAGCGTTTACGTTTCTGCCTTGGGGCACGTCTGCTATTGCAGCACTCTAGATGCCTATCTCCTGCCTGAGCCCCAGAGTGATTCACGAACCAGAGGAAGACAGCTGTTTGTGTCCATCAAAGCTGAATGCAGGGATTGAGCCAGTAGGCGTGCTGAGAGGCCACCTACTGGACTGGGTCTCACTCAGAATCTGCCCCGTGGAGGAGGAGATGGTGCCACCATCTACCTTACAACTTTTAGCCCAGTGGTTAGAGCACTCACCTGGAACATAGAAGATTCAAGTTCAAATCCCCTCCCCACACCAGACAATAAAAAGGAGTTGAATGGGGGGTCTCCCACTTCTCAGGAGAGTGCTCTAACCACTGAGCTAGGGGATAGTCTGATGGGGACTTCCCTCAGTCTCTCCAGTTGAAGTTGTTGTAACAAAAGCACGATTGGAGCAGGGGAGTGGACCCTGCCTCTACCTACCTCGTGCGTGGGTGCTCTCACCATTGGATTACAAAGTTATTTTCTCTCCGTCAGGCCCAATGACTATCCACAGTGGAACAGTCATTGGGCCATAGAGAGAGAGAGAGAGAGAGAGAGAGAGAATGTCTCCAATGTCCAGTGAGAGGCAGGAGACCCATACTGTAGTCCTCCTGCCCCAATCACTTTTTCATCATTTATCCACAGTGGAACAGCTTCAACAGGAGAGACTGAGGGAGCCCCAACATCAGAATATCGCCTAGCTCAGTAGTACCAGCACCCTCCAGAGAGGTGGGAGACCCCTGTTCAAATCCTTTCTCCCACTGAGGCAGGGATTGAACCTGGGTCTCCCACACCCCAGGTAAATGCTCCAACCAATGGGCTAAAACTCATAAGGTGGGTAGCACCTCCTCCTCTGGCTGTTTTGTGTGGACCAAGGCAGGCGCCTAACTCACTCCCCCCAAGAAAAGCCTTAGGCACTTAAGACATCTGACTCCAGGTGGTGGGCTACCTTTCATAAATCACGAAGCAGAGATAGACACCTGACTGCAGCCTCGACAGAGGCACTTCTCTCCCCGAGAGGAGCAGGGATTAGTTCACACCCCTCTCAACAGCATCTCTCATTGGCTATCTTAAGTGACTCCCCACCTACCTGGCTGCCTTTCTGGATCACACTGGAAGGTGTCCATCTCTGCATTCACTGCATAGGTGACCTTTGAAGGAACGTGATGTTTTGTATAGTATCAATGAGCGGGTCAAATATTTTGATCTTTGTTTTAATTTCAGATTCCTTTTCTCAGTGACCCAGCAATAAATGTGTTGTTCTAATTTCAAATTTGTTTCCGTAGTCACGTAAAATGTCACTCTTGGAGATGATGTGCAATACAAATGTGAAAGAGTTGAAGGTTACTTAATGTGTTTTCAATTTCCTCCTATTCAATGATGATTGTTATATTTTAAATGTATATAAAGAAATTTTAATATATTATCAAAAGTTAATCTTTGGTAGGATGACCTTTGAATCTTACATTATTTCCTGGAACTACATTTCTTATTGAGATGACACCTCCAGTGCTCACCTGGTGGTGCAGGGATGGAAGCATTTTACTTTATGTTGACAATCATTACTGAATTCTGTTTTCCGGCAGGGATCATACATTATTTCTTCCACCCAAATCTCTGTCTGCACAAATAAATTATAGGAAAAGAATTTACTTCTCCTGATGACCAGGACAGTTGCAGAAATAAAGCTACATTCATCTATCTGAAAGACTAGAGAAAAGAACATATTCACGGAGTGATCTGTCTACTGAAAATTATCCAGCTGTTAATTTACTTGGAAGTTTTCTGACAACTTTTGAGCCATCTCTTATTTTGTCTGAGAGTCAAAATTTTAACACCAGATTCCATCTGCTGGCCCTGGGTGAGGGCATAAAGAGGGGCACAGGAGTCCAGGACCTATCCTCTAATGGTAGCCAGGGGCAGCCAAAATCCCAGTGCCTGAGAAAAAGTTGTAGGGGAGTTTTATGCCATCTGCAATGCTACCAAATCCAGTAGAGATGGGCAGGGTGGCACGTATGCTTGGTTTACTCCCACCTCCACTGGCTGCAATCTGAGTCTGAGATGGACGAGAATACATGTTGCACCTCCAAAAAGGAAAATGCAAGAACTGCTCAACGCTGCCCCCAAAAGCATTCTGACGGTGCTCTTCACAGGCCACTGTCCTTGTGCATTCACCATAGCATGGCTGTAAATTCAAAAGCCCCATTATATCCCTAACTTTCCCCTTTCTAGTAGGTCACATCAAGGTCCTTATGTTGTTCCTTCATTTTAAAACTGAAAAATAAAATTGTGATCCACTTCTGGAGGATCCACCCACAGCGACATGCACAATGCTATTCCCCCCTCTCTAAGCCAAAGTAATTCCTACTGATGCCAATGGTGAATTCTGCTTATGCTGGTAGAGAACTTTAAACCACATAATTCACATCTTGATACAGCTCTGGGTAATAAGCAAACTGATTATTATTTGTTTAGCACTGACAATGCTTGGCACTGCCAAGTTTGAAAATTACAGTACCCGCCCTAAAGAGCTCACAGTCTTGCAGGCATAAATCATGTATCATCGCCGAGTGATATATGATAAAGGTCAATTAAGAGATTTAGTTTACACAGAATTATATGTATTAAAGGCTTTTTGTAATGTTCAGTTCTCTTTTCTGAGTTAAATACATAACAGGTTGAATAATATTTCATACACCACAATTGTAGTGAACTTTTAGCACAATATGTAAAATGTCTCAGTAGAAACTAAAAGGGCAGTTTGTTTCATTAACAGTCCATATTCATAAATCACTATATCGTATGTCTCCTGATTGTTGTTTGACTTTCCATATCAAACAGGATGATAATGTACATCCACAAAGTCTTAAGATAGGTGTACAATTTTGTGGAGGGGACAGGGACTGGAGAAATAATTATTTTTGGGTACAGCCAGAAGAGAGGATAAATTTGATTTCAGTGCTTGATCCAAAGCGCAATTTCACTTTAAGTCAGTGGTTAATGAGGGATCTCACAGGTTGCCTTAAATTTCTTAGAATTTCACATCTGGAACACAAAGCAAACTTTCTAGTAAGTTTCATGGAGGTCTAAAAGATCCTGGGCAATTTTAGTTAAGTACCATCTAGCAGCACTTGCAAAGCACACACAAAGGTCCATACGTCTTTTTAAGGAACCAGTTCTACAAGGTCCTATAAACCTCTTGTGAGATGCTCAAAGCCCCAAACTCCAATTTCAGTTGAGGAAGTTCTCAGCTGTTTTCAGAACCTGACCCTTAAGCCCTAGTCCTGCATCACTGACATCAACGGCAGTTTTGTCACTAGCTTCAATAAGCACAAGAACAACCCCTTAGTTAGTGGTGAAATAACAGTTTTAGAGAGTTTGTCATCTTCCTGCCTCCCTGCTGACAAGCTTTGGATCTACACAGAAGTAATGCAACGAGAGGGTCTCTGCTGCTGTGGCTCACGGGGACTGTTTTTAAGGTGAAAACATGATAAATTGCTTCCCACATTTATAAATAATATATGAGCAATTAAGTCACTTTTCATGAGGCTTCATTAAATATTCATCCATTTTTATTTTCATAAATTTTACAATTTACAAGTTGTTGTCGTCTTCACTTTATGTTAACAAGGAGTGGAAAGCCAAAACGGTCAGGTTTGGATTCCGATAAGTTATGGTCAGCTTTCTCAAAACAAAGCAACTTTACACCAATAGGCTCAAATACTACAATTTTCTTTCCCGCTGTTTCTTAAAAGGGAGGAAATGAAAGAGCCAACTCTGTTAGGCAAGTATTTCTGGGGGTAATTAGGTAATCAAGGACCAATGTCTTTCCTAATGTCCATTGTTTATGGTATCTACCTAGATACACATAACAGCCTTCATCGCTCTAGCGTCTGAGTGCTTCCCAAACAATTAAAAACAAGTCAAACTCTTTCCTTCCTCAGCTGTAGAAGTAAACATGAATAGGTAGAGGATAGCGAGAGTGTGAGAGACATGATTTGGCATTTAGTTCTGAACATTGAGATTTTTGGTTTGGTCTCTTGCAGGAATGAGGTCTATAGCATAGGATCTCAAGGTCCTATTCCCATGGAAGTTCTGTCTTCCACAATCAAATCTTCCCATATCACCCAAGATTTTCACAGGTCCAGTGCACTGTAGGGAGGTCATGAACAGCTCTCTTCAGTAATTAGGACTAATCACCATGGCTGAGTGTATTAGGACAGAGATCTTGAATGGGATTTTCTAATCAAAAAGGTACTGGTCCAGCAAATGGAGGACCACTGTGAGGTTTTCACTGTGCTTCAGAGCAGCCAGGCTACTGTGTTTTATACTGTCTGGAGTTTTTTCTCCCAAGGTGTTAAGTTTCCTTCCTAGTTATAAATGATGACATCAGTTTTCTTCTAACAAGAAGACAGAGAGACACCAAACAGATGTGTGAACAGGGACAGAGGTGAGAGAGGAAGGTGAGCAGGTGAAGGTGGCTATAGAGAGAAGGATATCACAAAACCCTCAGAAAGGGGAAGGAAGCATGGGAGGTTGAGGTGCTATGGCCTGCGATGTGCAGGAAGTCAGACTAGATGATCATGATGGTCCCTTCTGGCCTCAAAGCCTCTGAGTGTTTCCATAGGGTTTAAGAATGCTGGTTTGGTTGATACCATCGGAAAATTGAATGTAAAGCTGTGGTTCACATAATATGGTCCAGGGACCACCAGTGGTTCATGAAGCACAGTGATACGCTGAGAACAAAATAGCTGAGGACTGAGTTGCTAGAAGAAAGGATAGGCCGACGAGATATCTTTCTTAGGAAGTGGTCTGGAGAGAGAAAATGTTGAAGGAAGCCTTGATCTAAATTGCACAGTATCAGACATGGCTGTTCAAAAACAGGAGTTAGTTTTTACTGAAATGTTGACTTTGTTTGCCATTCAAAATTTTGATGAATTTTTTTTAAAATCAAGATTGCAAATTTTGAGAACTTTTGACCAACTTTAGTACCAAAAAAATGAGAAAGGCAGAAATAATTGGTAAAAGGGAGGTCTAGCAGAAATGTAATTAGGAATATTTACAAAGGATATTTGAAGCCATTTTGATAGGATCTGGAATAAAGAAAAGGAAATGAGTGTCCCACAGAACTTTTCTTAAGAAATCTCATTTGCTTGATTCCAAACTTTGTCTCTCAATTCAATTTGTGTAATCTTTGTCTTGCCGGGGGGGAGAAAATGACAGCAGTAAGTAACCCCCAGTGGTATTAATGTAATTCCCATCACAGTAGAAATGCTGCTGCAATGTTGCGTAGCTTGATGACTAATTTCCACTGAGCTGTCACTGACCAGTGTCGTCATAACAATAAAAATAGACTGTGGAAGGAAGACTCAGCTGGCGGGGGTGGGGGAAGTTCATTAAAAAATAAAAGCAGAGCACACACATGCACACGCGTATGCACAAAACCACTCATTAAAGCAGCCAGTGAAGTTTTATGACATGCTGATTTTTCTAACAATGATCAAAGGGTTGCAGTGTATTTAACAGCAACAAACTCAAATCTGACTTCATAGGCCCTGACTTCAAGAAATAATTTGTGGATGGCAGCAAAACAGTTCTGTGGGAAATGGACAGCTAGAACAATTTTCAGAAGTGGCCTCCATTTTTGGGTGCCCAGCTTGAGACACGGAATCAGATAGTTAGGTCTGGTTAGGCTGTGCTCAGTGCAGGACCTGAGGAGATGATGAAAGATGGTTTACATTATCTTTGAATGCTTCCTGGTCTCAGGGGCATAATCCAGAGCAGCCCCAGGGCTGCTCTAACTTATACTGAAAGTAAAGCCCCCAGCAGGATTTCTCAGACCTTCAGAGCACTCCAGCCATACCCATCTGCCAAGGGAGCCAGAGGCAGGGGACACAGAGCTGGCTATCTGCATTTTGGGAATTCCCCTATGAAACGGGTCTACAATAGCTAGCTTGGATTCAACTTTTCATCTCCTTTGTGCTGCCAGAGGGGAAAGGTCCAATATAATGGCTAAAAACTTATTAATTATTATTCAAAATGAAACATTGGGTGGTCTCAGTTCATAGCAGCCGCAGACACACCGATGGGGCTGGAGAGTGAGCTACTTTCTCGTCCATGGAAGTGCATTTAAACTGGCTCTAGGTGAGGGATGGGGCACGTCTGTGGAGCAGTGTGGAGACCTGGCAGTGCTGATAACACTAGGCTGCATCTGTTCTATGGTGAGCGGAACCTATTTCCTAGAGCTGTCAACCCGGTACTGTTCACAAGCACTTTAGAAAGGTCAGACACACATGAGGAAAATAAAAGATCCACAGTGAATATGCACTGAAACCAGGACTTCACAAAAAAAATACAAACACCCCTCACCACTACCCACACTAACAGTGTTCAAATTCTGCTCCAATTTATACCAGTGCACCCCTCTCCCCTGAAATCATGGTGCTGCATAGGGTGAAAGTCAGGTCAGCGTCTCACCCACTGCCTTCCTCAGGGGCTGGATAACAAGTGGCACACCACTACTGTTTGTCTACGCTATCATATAGGGCCAATTCTACCCTCAGACACAGCCTTACATTCGTACAAATACATGACCACAGCTTATTTTTGTTTTTTGTTTCCACTTTTAATTGTAATTTGCTTTACAAATTTATTTTAAAGGTGTTCTAATGGTTGTTCCTGTTCAATATTCCATGGACCCTCCTGGGCCAGGACCTCAGAAAAAAGTCAGACTTGGCCTCAGTGAGTAATATCCTGGTCTACTTTGTAAATAAATAAAAACAAAAATCATTCAATAAATGCCACTCCGTTTTATTAAACTCTTTAGCGTATAGATATGCCATTTAATTCTTCAGGAAGTGAAGGAACTCCAGAACAAGGACACCATATGTAGTTAATACTTTGCCTTCACTATGAAGAATTTTTTAAAAAAAAACAGGATTCCATTTCCTACTTTATCCTAAGACAAAAAGAAAACTTGAGCAAATAAGAACTCTTAAAGCCAGCTGTATGGCATAGAAACCCAATATCCCAATCACTGAAAATAACTCCAAAATGCCATACTGTAATTCTGTTTTTACTTGAAAGTTTTGTTTAGAAACATAGGATTAGGAGAAAACACATTATTTTGTTCATAATAAAAAAAATTCTTACAACCGTTTCACTGAGACACTCTAGCACATCCACCCTTTGGAGCAAGGACTTTTGCCATCCCCATGAAAACATGACCAAGTTACACCCTTCTGAAAAGTCTCAGTGCACACATGCTCAGCAGAGACTTGTCAGAGTTTGGGGAAGCTAAAATTTCTGAAGATTCCATCTGCACTGAGCATGCTCTAGCCCTGAGTTACAGGAGCTGAAACAAGACATTCCCTGGAATTGCTCCATGCCTCTGGCACAGTGACTGCCATCCAGGAGACTGTCACCTGTGCTCACAATGCGCACTTCTACTGGCTCCCAGTCAGCAAGGAGGAAAAGGCGGAACCAGCCTGCCTGGAACACAGAGGAGTGAGGAATGGGGGAAAAGGAGTATGAGGAAAGAGGTCCATGGGAATCAGAGGCTGGTAAGGAGGGAGGTGGAAACGCAGGGATCTGTGTGGGGATATATATTGTGAGAGCGTCAGGCCAAATGACTACAGGAGAGTAAAAGAAGGCAGATATATTAGCCCCAGGTTAAGTAGGTCCCTTTTCCCTGGTAAGGTAACAGGGAAGATTCCAGAACAATCAGGAACCTTCTAGAGACAATTAAGACAGACAGGCTGATTAGAACACCTGCGGGCAATCAAGAAGCTGCTAGAATCAATTAAGGCAGGCTAATCAGGGCCCATGGGTTTAAAAAGGAGCTCACTTCAGCTTGTGGTGTGCGTGTGAGGAGCTGGGAGCAAGAGGCACTAGGAGCTTAGAGTGAGAACGTGGACTGTTGGAGGACTGAGGAGTGCAAGCATTATCAGACACCAGGAGGAAGGTCCTGTGGTGAGGATAAAGAAGGTGTTGGGAGGAGGCCATGGGGAAGTAGCCCAGGGAGTTGTAGCTGTCGCACTGCTGTTCCAGGAGGCACTCTAGACAGCTGCATTCCACAGGGGCCTGGGCTGGAACCTGGAGTAGAGGGTGGTCCCGGGTTCCCCCGAAACCTCCCAACTCTTGGTCAGACACAGGAGGAGTTGACCTGGACTGCGGGTTCATGAAAACGGCCAAACTGAGGGCTAATGTGAAGCTCCAAGGCGAGCAAATCTGCCAATAAGCACAAGACCCACCAAGGTAGAGGAGGAACTTTGTCACAATATGCACAGGAGGAGGAGGAAGGGAGGAGCAGGGAGGATAGGAACCAAGTTAAAGGAGGAGAAGGAGGGGTGCAGAAGGTTCTATAACAATTGGAGCACACTCCCATCCAGAACCTGGAATTGAATCCAGAAATCCTGAGTCTCTACAATCATCTGTTGCTAGCAAATAGCTATGAAATCCACTAGCAACATGTTTGGCTCATTCCTTTGTAGTCCACAGAGAGGATCATAACCTACTACTGCTACCAGTTGTTCAATTAGCTCAAGTAGGAGAAGATTACTATAGATGCAATGGTCCAAATCCTGCTGATGGCTCATGCTGGGGGTCAATATGGTTCCACATGACAGAAATTTTGGAGGGTGGGGGGGTTCAGTTAAAAAATAATCTTAGGAAATTACATTGTTAAGAGAATGTTACGGTTACAAAATCAAGTACTTGAAATGCAAGAATTATGGTTGCCCATGCAACCTTCATTTAGCCCCCCCGTGCATATGCATCATGATACAGTCTGTAGTTACATGATCATATAGTATTTTTTTTCCAGGAGACTCTCTCTCATTCAGTGCAGAGGAAATGAATCAGGGCTGTGTAATGAAGGAAGCTGTTGGCTGGATCTTTGCATCATTTGTTGGAGAAGTTGGAAGGTATGTAAGAGAATGCCCTCCACACACCCTTCCCAGCAGAACCTGATCAGCTCTGCAGCCCCAATGGGACAACTGCCACAGGTGAGAATCAGGAGCTCTTTTAACTTCAAGGGGCTAAATAGCCCATAATGTTGCTTTCAAAAAATGGCAGCTTTTTCTCCTGAAGAAACATTTCCCCACACATTAAGTTTTTCCGTGGTATTTTTGGTTAAGGAATTCCTATTGTTTCATTGTCAATTATTTATTCATTAAAACAAGGCTTGGGTGTAATGCAGAACAAACAAGCTTGCAGAGGCTGGTACATAATTTGGTGGCACAAGTAATGTGGCTGGACTAGGACTGCGCCTGGATTGTCAGATCCATTAGCTGTAAAGTAGACTTGACTGCTTGGCAAAGGGGAGGGTTGAGATCTCAGGTAACTAATGCAAATGGACTCTGCAGCGATCTCTCAGACAGTCAACTGCTGTGATACGCCGCTAACACTGTTGTTCGTTACAAGTGAAACTAGGGTGACCAGATGTCCTGATTTTATAGGGCCAGTCCCGATATTTGGGCCTATTTCTTATATAGGCTCCTATTACCCCCTACCACCTGTCCCAATTTTTCACACTTGCTGTCTGGTCACCTTAAGTGAAACTGTGGAGACTCACAGAAGAGACCTGGACTTAACAGGAAGTTCTGTTCCTCCGTGATAAAGAGCCTGATAACAGCAACCCATCAAACAATGGCAACTTGCATCAAGTATATTATCTGGGTCTAATTTGGCACTGATTCGCACCCTGTGATTCCTCTTACATCAGCACAGAATTTGGTCCTGTATCTGGAGAGTTGCAAGGTTGATTAGATACAGTGTGGTGTACACACGCATGTATTATTCTTATTATGGGAGCATCTAGAAACTCAGCAGAGACTGGGGCCCCGTTGTGCTAGGGAGCGTGCATACAGATAGCCCCTGCCCTGAAGACTTTTCATTCTAATAAGCAAGACAGAGGATGGGAGAAATAAATGAGCCACGGAAATTAAATGACTTGTCCAAAGTCTGAAAGCTCAGGTGCAAATTGAACTCAGATCTCAAGTGCCTTAATCACACGGCCACTATTCCTTCATTCTTAGACATGGGTCTGGAGTATGATTGTATAAATATGTTTGTGGAAAACAGCTAAGAGAACTTGGCATCACACTAATGGGATTTTTATTAATGAATATTTCTTCGGTAACTGTGATCAAATCGTCACATTCTCTTTTGTTTCCTGTTATGAAATGAAAGTGAAAAATATGCCCCTCTAAAAAAAATAAAGAATCTTAAACAGTCCTTTTTTTTTTTTCATAAAGAGAACAATATGCTTAATACAGAATAAGCCACATTTTATGAAAAGAGGTCATCGCAGAAGGGAGGGTGGGGAGGGAATCACAATGGAAAAGAAAAAATATGTAGCACACTGAGAAATTATGATTTTTTTTTCTTATGGAAAATATTTTCATGTTTATTTTATGCCTAACACAAATGTAAATATTTTAAACAAACAAAAACTCACCAGGGGTAACAATAGAGTATTATTCTATTTTTCTGATGTTGAATAAAAACTGCCAGGACAGTGCATGTATCTTTTTTAAACATTCTGTTTCAAAAAGCAGGATGCAAGGGATGTTGCATCTTTAATTTTTCTGTTAATTATGGATTGAGCATTGTTGTGAATCTTGTCCTCAAAACCCAGCTCAGAAAATAAGAGCAGATGCTCATACCCAGGTTTGGCTCATGAGGGAATTGAACAGAACATATTGGTTTATAATTAATGTAATTTGTTGGATTATCTTTTGTGAAGGAGCTAAGGTAAACAACCTTGCAGCATTGTAGTAAAATTCTTCAGAGCTCTGAGCCTCTGTACTTGATGGAGGATGACAAAAAAAAAATTATCCTTCCTGCTGGATATCAGGGAGATTTTGAAATGTCTGTCACATTCAAACATATTTTAATTAACTCAAAGGAAAGAATTAGGCTACCAACCCTAAAGCGATAGACCCTAAATGGGAGCTAATGATTCCCCAATTGACTACTCTGAGTCACAGAATTCTCTTTTCTAGTTTGTTTAATTTTGCAATGGGGCAAGAATGGGGGAGCAGCACAAGTTCCTGCCATAGAAATCATAAAATTCTGGCTGAGACAAGATGTACTGATCCAGAAGGTTTGGCCCTGAGAAGTCTGAGATTCCTATTTAGCTACAAGATACACAGGTGATCATGGCATTAAATGTCAGCTTTTAAAATTCTGTTTCATAAAATGTATGGACTAGCACTTTTATAGACACTTGTGTCCAAGGATCTCCAAGTCTTTAATGACCATTAGTGGATTAAGCTTCACAACATCCATGTGGAGCCAAACACAAACATTCTTGTTTTTATTATCCCCATTTTACAGGATGGGGAAACTGAGGCACAAAGGTTCAGTTACTTGTCCCAGAGCAGTGACAGAGCAGAAATGGACACCCAGAAATCTGGGCTTCCAGTGTAACCATTGGCTCTATTTCTTTTTATTTTATAAAGAAGAAATCCACAGGCACTGGGGTAGGGAAACCCTCTGTCTGTTTTGACTTGCTCTTTTCAGTCTTCCATGTAGCAATACTTTTATTTTACCTTTTAATCTAAAATTTAATGACTACATGTATTCTGAGAGTGGAGGTGGCAGGGTCAATTCTTTATCCATCCATCTCACAAAAACTGGGTTACAGTTTAGTGTCTCACCCTGCTACCCTGTAGAGGTTGTGTATAGACTACCACCTCCATGGCACAATGTGAGTCTCTGCTCAGGAACTGCTACAGGGGAGGAATTGCAGGTCAGCTCTGAGGACACTTGTCAGAGCTGTTGCAACAAATTTGCACAGAATCATCACGCCACGCTTGGCTCTAAACCTGCATGCTATATAGCCAAGGCTTTGGCTTCTGCCTTTAAAGATTGGAACTAATGTCTGCTTACAGATCTCAAATTGGACATGATCGTTCTCTTTACTCCATAAGCTGCACAGCTATCAAGTTACTTTAAGGTTTTGTCTCGTGCAAAAGTACCAACTGGGGGTGGGTGGGGAGGAAAGGGAAGGGGAATAGGGAGCCTCTTTCTCAGCTCCAGCATCCCCACACAGAAATTGGAGAGAATGCTGCTGCTAGCACTCCCTGAATGCAAAGACAGGGGGAGGGGTTGCTAACATGCTCAGCACTGCTTCATGGTCCCAAGCCAGTGTGGCTAGCTAGAGTACGGTCATCGCAATGGCCCCACCCACACTGAGCACCTTCTAGGACTTGAACGCATGGTATCCTTTCGCAGTGACCATAAAGAACACTGCTTAATGCTGATACAGTCTGCCTACATCAGCCCTGTCGTCACCAAACTCCTCAGTGCACTGTTATGAGGATACTGGTGCTGCAGCTGCATGCGTGCGCGTGCACACAGAGTACCACTAGCAACAGGAGCCAGAACCCACAGCTTCACTGATGAGAGAGACTCCTTTGTGGACATCCTTTACTGCGGTCATAACCAACATAAGTTAGTGCTCCACACCCTGATTAATCAGGTCATCCTGATCCTCTGACCCATCTAGACTTTAACACTTTCTGGACACTTCATTTCATCCAGACCAGAACCAGCTCTCCTCACTTCAGCTTGTCTAATCAAGTAGCCTATACAGCAAAGCCTCACTTGGTTTTTAGCTAAGACAAACATGGTCAACTCTGCTCCTGGCAGAATACAGATTGCTGCCCCTCTAGTCAGCCTAGTCTCAAACAGAAAAGGCAGAAGTGAAAGTAAGCTTCAAACTAGACAATATATAATATGCAAAATGGTTATACATATTCAAAGGTTTCAACTTTTAAAATAAAGTCACTTCCTCTCTTCAAAATGTACATATATAACATTTGGGAGAAGTTTCTTTCCTGGAGATACAGCACTTATCTCACGCAGCCTTCTGAATTAGGCAGTAGCAAAGAGTTTGTGACCCATGCACTGAGTCTGATGTCATAAATGAACTAGATTTTCAACTTAGAAATGTACATTGCTAATGAGCCACAGGCACAGCTGATACAATAATTGTTTCATACCATATTCACAAGAACAATGTTCACTCAAGAGGAATGAGAGTCTTATCAGATTGGTAACTTTCTAAAATATCATGTTCAAATTTTCATATCCTTATAAATTAAGAAATACTAGAATGAAGTGACCAGATGTTCAAACCTCCTTTCTAACATCTTAAATCATGTGTATCTATGTTAGTGAATGCGTGTGTGTTTTGCATGAGAGTATGCTGGGACTTGCCTCTACAGATCGCTCATCTTGTATGTCATCTGGTTTTGCTAGCACAGAAGAGTCAACATTTGTTATGTTGACAATATTTCAAACACCTACCATCATGCATCTGTGGTTCGCTAATACACACCATCTTCTTTGAAGAACCTTGATAAGAAGCAGAAGTGGTGTCCTTTCAAACTAGAGTAGAAGAGGTAAATCACTGAAATTTTGTTGGAATGGTCCGAGAAACCATCTTGAATTTTCACAAACAGTATGACAAGTTTCATAGAAGATTACTGAAAAGCATCTGTGTGGAACGTTTGAAATTTGGAAGGGTCAGTGTGGATTCATGCTGGGAAGGAGCACAAATGAATCCTCAGGAAGAAGTTCACAGAAAAGAGACAGCAACGGAGTATGGCTTTTGTGGACCTGGAGAAGGCGTACAATCATGTATCAAGAGAACTAGTTTGATGGAGTTTGCAACAGAGAGGTGTGTCAGAAGGATGTGTCTGTCTTATCCAAGTTCGGTATGATCAGTGGTGAGCTGGAGCCGGTTCGCACCGGTTCGCTAGAACCAGTTGTTAAATTTAGAAGCCCTTTTAGAACCGGTTGTCCCGCAAAGGCCAACCGGTTCTAAAAGGGCTTCTAAATTTAACAACCAGCCAAAAGTGGCGCCTTGGGCGCCGACTCCGTGGGTGCTCCGGGGCTGGAGCACCTATGGGGAAAATTTGGCGGCCCCAGCTCATCTCCTTCTCAGCCCTCCCAGGCTTCCCGCGTGAACAGCTGATTCACGGGAAGCCGGGGGGGGGGGGCGGAGAAGCAGAGCGGGGCTGCGTGTTCAGGGGAAGAGGTGGAGCAGAGGTGAACTGGGGCCGGGCGGGGAGCTACCGGCGGGTGTCTGCACCCACCAAATTTTCCCCATGGGTGCTCCAGCCCCGGAGCACCCACAGAGTCGGTGCCTAAGGCGCCACTTTTGATGTGATCAGTGGGGGGACCGGCCGCTCCCCCTGCTCCCCCCCAGCTATGCCACCCCGCCTCTAGGTAAGCAACCCAGGTAAGCAACGCCAGGACTCCCCACCTCGCCCCCCGGCAGGTCCCTCTGACTCTTAGGGGCAGGGTGGGCACCCACTATGGTGGCCCACGAGACCCTCCTGCCCAGTTCTGGGGGTAGTCAGGGGACAGGGGAGGGGGATGGATGGGGTAGGAGTCCCGGGGGGCAGGGATGGGCCACAACCCCCTCATGGGGTGAGGCGGAAACCGCTTGTTAAGAGTTTGGCAGCTCATTACTGGGTATGATGGAATGACTACAGCAGGCAAAACTAAATGTGGCTACAGTAAAGAATTTCCAGTAAATGTTGGCCTGTATCAGGAGTCAGCACTGAGGCCCTATTTGTTTGTGGTTGTCATGGATGTGACATGTGAGACTGTATGAAGGGAGCTGCCTTGGAACATGCTGTTTGCTGAGCACTTAGTGATGTGTGCAATACCCTGCAAGTCAACTTTGAACAGTGACAACATAGTTTTGAGCAGGCTGGGCTTAGAATGAACACTGGTAAGACTAAGGCTATGATAATGGAGGGAGGAGGACTCACCATAAAGGACATCGCAGGCAGAAAGCTTAGAAGAATTTAACTGCCTAGGATCAATGGGATTTGATGAAGCTGCCCTTCTGAGAGACGTCAGACTTTGTACTATAGCTGTGTGGTGCAAATGGCAGGAGCTGACCCTCCGTTCTCTGTGACAAAAAGATGCAAATAAAGTAAAAACTCCAATTCGACCATCTTATTGTATGGAACAGAGACTCAGCCAGCCACAAGAAAGGACCTCAGAAAGATCAGTCTGCACAGTAGACTGGCATATGATCATGAGTTTTGGAAGAAGTCTATACAACTTGTTGACCCCAGATAGGGAAATGGCAAGAAAGAAGAAGAGCATAGCAAGTTTCATTTGAAAAAGTCACGAGGTTGTTTATTAGTATTGCTTACTTTCAGCTGTGTGTAACGATGCTGGCTCTAGCAAAAGTGTAGCCAGAAGCTCACAAAAATTCTACATTTTTCATATAGAGAAGATTCATTCTACTGAGTGATCACAGCTCAAATCCTTCCTCAGGCACTCAGCTTTCGAAGCATTTCTTAATGTAAGATTGTGCCTTATGGTGGGTCAATGGCCACAGAGATCGAATCTTAGACCTCTGAATCTTAAAGCATGAGCCTCTACTGCCTCTGCTAAAAGATCCAGCTTTTTTTACCCAAGGCTAGAGCAGCCTCCTCACTTTCTCTATGTGATCCAAGCACCATTAGGGGGACAGAATGCCACACTGAGTGCATGTAAACTCTGGGCCCAATTCACTGCTTTACTCCAGTTTCATACCAGCATAACTCAGTGCTGCCAACCACAAGTGTTCAAAAATCATGAGTCAGTTCCTGAAAAATCATGAATTTTTTTAAAAAAATTAAAGATTGGGGTTATTTGCTTTTTGAGCCTTCAGGGTGCACACAGGTCAGGGACAGTCTTCTTTGTTCTATTTTTGTACAGCCCCTAGCACAATGGGGTCCTGATCTACAACTGGGACTCCTAGGTGCTACAATAATACAATAAATAATACAATTTTCCTGCTTTTCTCCGCTACTATGATGGCTAAACACTGTTTTTAAACAAATGATGAGATTCTTGGATAATCACAAGATTCCAGGAGCTGGGGTTTTAAGCAAATCATTTTACCAAATATGGTGGGTTAGCTACACAGGTAACTCTACTGAAATGGAGGCTTGCCATTGACTTCAGTGTGAGTGGGCTCAGGCCTAAACACAAACAAAACAAACATAGGATCAAAGTGAGTAATGAGCAATATGGCCACCTAGTGGTGAAACAAGTTAAATGCTAGATTAACCCCACCCTGCGCGGTGATGGCTGCCTAAGAGTTTCTGTTTCTCACTTCCAGACTTTTCTGTTCAGGGTGGCTTGCCGGGTATCTGATCATTTTGAACTCCTTTTTTCCAGTCCCACTTGCCTTTCTGTGTTATTTCCTTTGGTCCAGTGTAATTTTTTTGAATGGCTTATTTCTGAGAATATGGATTTGGTTTTTGTTCAGATCTTGTCGTGCACTCTGCTTCTGCTCCTCTAGAAATCAACTAAGTACTGGTAAAAATGATATTCTATTACATGATCATCTTTCTGGTTAAAATCTCTGAGTAGGGCTCTGGACATGTATGTTCCATTCCTGGCTTTGCTGTGGGGTTCTTGTGTCACTTAGGCTGGGAGTTAAGTAGGAATTGGATGCCTACTTTCAGTGGGAATTGGGCACCTAAATCCCTTAGAAAATCCCAGAGTCAGCCTCTGTGCCTCGATTTCCCATATGTAAAATGGTAATATATACTTTCCCCTGCCCCTCAGCAATGTTAAGAGGATAAAATCCACAGAGAGAGAACAAGATGCTTAGATACTATGCAAGAAGCACCATAGAAATGTCCATACACAGAAACTCTACCCTTATTACAAACCATAGCAAGCTATCAAAAAGTAAAACTCCAATAGGATTTAAAAAAAAATTATCCAAAAATAAAAAGAGCAACAACAAAAAATCTTATCTATGTAACTAAGAAATAATACTGAGAATCAGCCTCAAGAGCATCTTAAATCACTTATTGTTCTTTATTTTTCCTGTGATTGTTCTGACTCCAACAGCTAGACGTTTTCATTTCAAAGTCTGTAAGAGAACAAATATAAACTAAACAAACTGTTCTCTGGTTGAGACCTTGGATTCTTTGGCACCTAATATAAAAACAAGAAAAAATAATTTCACTTCACACTGGTAAATGATTCTATTAGAATTGAATTCTTGCTGCTTTGAGGTTACTGTACATGCATTTTGTGTTAGATATACATACTCTTAACTGTTTTTATGAGCTAGTATTTCCTAGGTCGTCTCAATGATGATACAGGAAATAAGCATTTTCACATTTGCTCATCTATTCATGAAAATTGGTCTTGTTTATAATTTCAGGTTTATTATTGGGAAGTGCACATGTGCACAGCAATTGCAGTGCAATGGACTGTGGGACTCCCCAGGTATAATGGCTCTCTCTCTGATCCATTTCATGGGACTGGGATTCTCCTGCCCAGAAGCGCCAGCCTTACAGAGTTTGGCTGAGTTCTTCAGCTGCTGTATACTGCCAGAACTCCATGGAGAATCTGCTCTTTCATGTCCTAAAGCAGAGGTGGGCAAACTTTTTGGCCTGAGGGCCACATCAGGGTTGCAAAACTGTATGGAGGGCCGGGAAGGGAAGGCTGTGCCTCCCCAAACAGCCTGGATTCCGCTCCCTATCCATCCCCTCCCACTTCCCCATCCCCCTCAGAACTCCCGACCCATCCAACCCCCCCTTCTCCTTGTCTTCTGACCCACCGCTGGGACCCCACCCCTTATCCAATACCCCCTGCTCCCTGTCCCCTGACTGCCCTGACCCCTATCCACACCCCTGCCCCCTGACAGGCCTCCCGGGACCCCACCCCCTATCCAACCCCCCTGCTCCCTGTCCCCTGACCGCCCCCGCAAGGAGCGGCAGGCCAGAGTACTGGTGGTGCAGGGAGCTGAGGCTGCAAGGGAAGGGAGACAGCGGGGGAGGGGCAGGGGGCTAGAACTCCTGGCCGGGGAGGCAAGGGCCAGGCAGGATTGTCCTGTGGGCCAGATGTGGCCCGCGGGCCATAGTTTGCTCACCTCTGTCCTAAAGACTACTAGGAGAGTGGAGAATTTTACTATCAAAAAGTTTGTAAGATTTCACTCCAAAGCATGGAGCCCCAGAGAGTGTTGTCCTTGCCTTGTCACATCTTTAGGCGGAGATCATCAGGGAGTCATAGATAATAGAGTTGGAAAAGACCAGTTATGTCATCCATGACATCTTCCTGCTAATTTAGGATAATTCTGTTTCTATATTTAGGCTATATTCTAGTACTTTGTCCAGTCCAATTTTAAAATGTCCCAAATTACTGGACTTCCAGTCAGTGAGATCTTTTAGGCTGTGAAATAGTTTGCCCAAAGAAACAGGAGGAAGTTTTTCTCCCCTCCCTCAGTGTCTTTTCAAGCTACTACACGACTGCTTAAGAGCGGTTAGTTATACAGCCCTGGAACCAGTTCACAATGCCTTTCTATTCTGTTTTTGTGGGCGAGTGTACACAGTCACATTTGATGTGGAGAATTTGCTCCTGTGCAAGAATTTACAACCCCGGGTTAGTGAAAAGCAGACCAGCCTGGAGTTCCAGTTCAGGCTCTCTGTATCAATCCAGGACAAGGTTGACTAGCTCAGCAGAAACTGAATGCTTATTAATTGCAGACTATTTGTTCACTGTTGTCTCTTGTAAGCATCTGATCCAATGCCGGTTTGCCTTTTCTCCTGGGAGTGGGTGGATAGTCCTTTCATTATAACACTAATAAGAGAATCACATGTTTACTGAAAAGGCAATTATTGTGGGTGGTGGTTCAAAAGTATTATTTGTTTGCTGTCTCATGCAATCCACAGTGGGACTATTATTTAGTGGGAAACAATAGGAAAGTAAGAAAAGGATTTATGTGAAAGGGCCACGTCCTTTAAAAGAAAAACCAAAAAACACAAAAACCCAAGAGCTCAGGCTCAGAAAAAACCCAGAACCCATTTTTCTGGTTTGTTCCCTTATTGTGTTAGTAAATAAAACAGTGTGGGGTTTAACCATAGGAATCCTTTCCCCAGACTGGCTAAGGAGATGACTGTGATTAGCTAGGGCAAACTGGTTTGTGGCTTTTACCCCTAAGGGTTAACACCTCAGGAGGTTTTTGAGTTTTTACTGGAAAATTAAGATTTGTTGACTGATGTGTTTTTACTGGCTTTAAAAACTGAAGAATTGCGCAACAGATGTTTTGCACCTTGACTGGGTGAGTTAATCCTGAGAAAATGACAGGCTCCCCAATGCTTTATGGGAGAAGAGAAGGAAATAGTGAACAAAATGAATACACAAAAAGAAAAGGAGTACTTGTGGCACCTTAGAGACTAACCAATTTATTTAGTACTCCTTTTCTTTTTGCGAATACAGACTAACACGGCTGTTACTCTGAAAATGAATACAGTGACTAAAGCAATGGATTTTCCCATCACTGCAAAGTCAAACAATAGCTGCAGCCAGCTGGGACGGAGTGCCCAATACTGCCGAGTGCCGACATTTAGAGGAGAGTTTGTGGGCGGGAGGTGGAAAAAAGAAAAGAAAACAGATACTCAGCATGTAGTTTCCTTGAACCTAAGATATTTGATTTGTGGAGATTGTAATTCTTTGTTAATCTGGAGCTGTTCAAATTGAAGCCCAGCAAAGCCAGTCCTCCTTAAACACTATGCTGAACCCAGCCGTTTATAACTCAGTGGTCTCCTAAACTGTTTATCTAGGTATTCAGAAAACCCAACACCATAGCATCTGAGTCCCTGCCAGGAATGCACGGATGTAAGCTTGCAATACCCCTGTCAATTAGCAAAATAGTATTGCCCTTAGTATACAAATGGGAAACTGAGGCAGATAAGCAGTAAGTGCAACCCCCTCTTTCAGTCTCTCGTAAACTTCTTTGGGGATGAAATTTCCTCTCCTGTGTTTCCGCTCAAGTGGGTAATTTTGGTAGCTTGTTAGCTAAATTCAGCTAAGTTTGACAATGCAACTTAGAGATGCCCTGGATTCCAGGTAGTGTTGGTTGAAAGTTGTCCCTAGCTAAAAGGGCAGCCTCAGTTTGGAGACCCCAGGCTAGGTATGTTCTGAATTTTTTAATGATGGGACAACATTTCTGGATGGCATGAGGGATGCTCTAGCTCAATAGTATGGCAGAGGAAAAGAGAGGCAGTGTAGCAGGGAGGCATGACCCATGCTATTTAAAGTTTTATCGGTCAAAACTAAGGCATTGAAATCTACTCAGAAACCCACAGGCAGCCTGTGCATATCAAGAGTACAGCTATTATATGTTCATGGTAAAGTATGCTGCTTAACAAGCAGACTGTGGCTTCTTGCTGCACAAGAGTCAGTTCCTGGGTGAACTGGTGTAGCCACTGGTGAACACATTGCAGTCATCTAACCACGAAACGAGAAAAGTATTGACGATAGATGTGCAATCCATTCCAGGAGAAAGGGTCATTATCTCCCAACCAGATACAGAGGGTCATGGCAGCTACATGAGCATCTAACAGCATCTGGTAGTTAAAGTGGTGTATTTTGCTCCCCTTTGGCAACCTTTCCTCTTGCAGATCATTGGAGAATAGCCCAATCCTGCTATCATTAGGAAGTTGATAGGAGAGGACCCACACTCCAAAATGTCTGGTGCATTCTGAATGAGAGAAGTCCTGACCCTGAGGGCCCACAGAGTTCAACCAGGCGACCTTAGGAGGTGGACAGGGACTGAAATTAACAGAAGACTTTAGAGTCAGATGACCAAGGGGGCATATCCTTCCCACTGACACACCAGCACTCCCTAAGGTCTACTAGATTGGGGGCAGCTTCCTACAATCTGCAGGAACACTGCTCATTTTCTTCAGACTTTGAGATCTCTTAAAAGAAAAACTCCCCGCTCAAAAAAAAAAAAAGAAAAAATATTGATACTTCCCAGATGAGGAAGTTGACATGAGAGGAGCTTCACTCCAACGTACGTATCTGTATTTTCAGTACATTGTTATGAGCTAGGCGAAACCTTGGTACAGGTTTAGTTAAAACCCTATTCAAACCAATGTGTGAATATGCCTTGCACTTCAGATAGTTGTAAGGAACACTTAAGGGGCCAAACAAGGCCTAACCGAATCTTCCCAGAAATGCCAGGTGGGCAGGGGGTGCCACTGGGTCTTCCGCCCGGCGTGTGGGTGTGGGAGAGAACACACAAACTGGGAACAGACAAGAACAGAAAGAGAGGCCGAGGCAACAAGCAAGCAATCCAAGCAGGAGCCTGTGAGCACAGTGTGAACCTGGGAAGAACTCAAGAGAGCGCTTTTGGGTCTGTTGGCTAAACAGGCTTCGGGGCTGGGAAGCTAAGGGCATGTCTTCATGTACAGTGCTACAGCGGCATAGCTGCACTGCTGTCGCACTCTAGTGAAGACGCTACGATGGAAGAGCTTCTCCCTTTGATATAGTTAATCCACCTCCCCAAGAGGCAGTAGCTATGTGGACGGGAGGAGCTCTCCCATCGACACAGTGCTGTCTTCATGGGTGGTTAGGTCAGTATAACTTTGTGGCTCAGGGGTATGGATTTTTCACACCCCTGAGCAACAAAGTTATATTGATATAGGTCTATAGTGTACAACTGGTCCTTTTTTGGTTTTGTTTCCTCCAGCGTTCAGATGAACAGGACTTTGCACAATGCTTGTGAATAAACCAGATTGCATCAAAGAAAATACCAGACTCCATCAATTTCTACTTCCAGCTGGAATATTCCCAGGGCATTGAAATTTGACTAGCCTCTCGGGGGTTGAAAAGGAGCAACAATATACCTTTCAGGAAGGACAAGATAAAACAACAGAAGTTAGAAACCCAGGAAATACAGTTAAGCCTGGACAAACCAATAACCAAGTCACAGCGAAAGCCAAAACTCTGATTTGGGAACCAAATGAGAACAAAAACCAGCATCTCATTACACTGAACGGTCACCAGGAAAGTTAAGTAAAGTGACTGTAATTCTACAGGAGAAACTGGGCTCCCTGAAGATTAGCTGTAACAAGCTTAGTTCAAAACACTCTCCATCACAGGGTCACTTTCCATACACACATCCAAAATACTAGCTTTACACATTCTGCCACTGTGCACACAGGGCAAACTACTTTCAAATTCAAAGCAAGCCCGTGCTCTGATCCCTTTTTCAGGAGTTAGAAGTTCAAATGGAAAAAGCACTGTGTATTCTTAAACAACAAATTACATACAATTATATATTTTCTTAAGGTGTCTTACATTATTTAAGACATCCTGCGTACATAAGCGCATGGCTAAGTAATCCATCAAAACAGAAAGAGCCCACAGTGCCATTCCTTTGCTCATTATGTGTGAAATGTTACTAGAAGGTAGCCAGAAAACAATTCACAAACATTTTCATTTCATTTCTGCCTTTCAGCTAAGCTTTTCCAACCAACTCGCAAAAATGCAGATGCCTACAGTTATACTCTGTGGACTTTTCCATGCTGTTATTTACCAACAGATCATTTCAAGTAAACTTCTAGGCCAAAGATTCATAATCAAGATTTGGACAAGGAGCCCATAAACAAAGTCTACAGTTTCACCATCACTTTGTTGGTTTTTTGCTTAAACATGACCAACTGGACACAAAATATGAGCTCCTCGTATGGTGTAAGTTAGGTGCAGCTCCAACAGCTGAGGATGTGGCTGAAAGATTTTCTTCAGCTGCACAGCAAAATAATATTTTGCAATACTTTTAAAATCAGTGGATGACTGCTATAGTCACAACTCAACTCTGATGGGTAGGAGCTAACACTGTTACTTGAATGCTACTCTGAAGCTTGCTGTGGAAATGCAAAACTTAACTTTGCATTCCCTGAAAGTCTGAGAGAGGGTTTCTTTTTTTAATGCTAATGTTTTGGAAGGAAAATATACACTCACCACCCCAGTGTCTGGAAACTTTAATTTTTTAATGTAGGAATTCTATTGCATTTTGGAGAAAATGGTATTATGAAGTATAATTGAAGATCATTCCAAAGCATATATTGGGGGGCAAAGTTAAGCATGCATGTGCAAACTTCACTTTAGCATTTTCTGACTTGAGAGCGTCACACTGAAAAAGTATCATTCTCTCAACGTAGGTGTTTGTTTGTTGTCATCAACAGTGCAATCTTGTGGGCTCTCGGTACCTAAGGAAGGATCAATACTGCAGCCAAGTCTATTTCAGGCCCTTGCCTCAGGGGAAAATTTATTAGCTAAACAGAAAACTAAGGCAAAATATCAAAATAAGGTTCCTCTGCCCAACATGAGCTTCAGTTCTCAAAGGCTTTTCCCCCCTTTTCTCTCATCCCCCTTCCAGGTCTGTTCCCTGACTACTGCTGGGGAAATTCTGCGTCACTGAGTGTGCACAGAATTCAAGTCTCCTGCAGATTTTTTTGCTTCCCTGCAGAAAAATGACTTGTGACGGGGGAGCAAAGGGAATCCACAAGAGTAGTCATGTGCCCCTCCATAGCAGCACAGGCAGGTCAGTTCAGGCACCCAGAGCAGCCAATAGAGACATAAATCACTACCAGGGGTGTGTAAAGGGGTGGGCAGTCAAGCGTGAGAGAGAGAGAGAGACTCTGTCCCTCTCGCTCACTATTGCGGCACACTTGGCCTGGAGGGGCAGGGCTGCAGGGTGTGTCTAAGGAGGTAGGTGTGGCGTAGGCTGTCCCCTCAGGCAGAACAGAATGGAGCAGCCTGCCCACTTAGTGAATTGTTCCCATTGGCTTTGTGAATTCCCCAGGAGTATAAAACAGGTGTAAAAGTTTTAAGGCTCCTTTACATGGGCAGAGTGGTGTAAAGGACAGTATGGTCTTATAAATGCTTATGGTGCTTTAGTGATTAAAATTGGTTTATATTTTTGGACTGAAAAAAATTCTTAATCAAAATGTGCTCCATGAACTGTTCGTTACTGACCTTTCTGGAGATGGTCAGTAGCCAGTATAAATTGTGAGTTTGAATCCTCAGCCCACATTTGCTCTTCAGTTGCCTATAATATAACACCGAGCATATAGTTGCATATATTTGTTGACTAGAAATAACTAATAACTAGAAATAAAGGGTCAACCTAGCTACATAACTATTAGGCAAGAGGGGTTAGGGATTTCCTCCAGTGCTCCCCACTCTCATTCTCCATCCATTGTAGTTTACATAAGTTACCTAAATAATTGAAACCAGCATGATTATACTGTGTTATTCTGACAAATAAAATATGCAGAATTTTAAAATAGTGTGAGCAGAATTTTTAATTTTTTGGTGCCAAATTTTTATTTTTTGGGAGCAGAATTCCCCCAGGAGTACCTGACCCAGGACTCCTGCAACAGCTTTACTGCTCTCTGCAGCGTTCACTCCCCCAGCCATCTGCCTGAGAGGCACCTCAGAACCGGGTGCTTTTCCCTGTTGCAGGGCTCCCTACAGGAAGCTATCTATTCCCAGAAGTTCTCCAGCTCAGCAGAGCTCTTTCGGGCTTTTGAAGGACCAGCTGCTCTTCAGACCCACGCCTCTATCCCCAGCACCACAGCCTGAGCTGGGAGGCAGCTTAGTCACAGGTAGAGCCGGGGGAAGTCTACCACTTAAAGGGACCAGTCACCCAGTGGCAGATACAACCTAATCAATAAGACAAGCCAGACATTCTCGGTGATAACAAAAACATGCATAGTTGTTATTTAAGACAAAGTCCAGCTACATGAACCGGAAGAACTGTAAATAATTGCCCTTAAGAGCACTACCTCTCTGTCTCAATTCCCATTCTATAATAGCAATAACAAACATAAGGAAATATTTAGACCTGGGTCTAAATTTGGGGCCAAGATTTTGGAAGTGATTTTCCAAATTGCTGAGCACCTAGGGTACCCCTGGATTCAATGGGCAGCCATGGGTACTCGGCACCTCTGAAAACCAGGGCACTTATTTAGTTACCTAAGTATCCAAGTTTGAATAGTTTGGCCTTGCTTTGCATTATAGCCATGGGAACAGAGACAGCCAGCCAAGACACTCCAAGCGAGTGAGAGAAGATTAGTTATTTTCAGGGAGTCCAAACGGAGGCATATTACTGATCAACCCCAAAGCATAAGGCCAGACTACTATGCATAGGGCTGAGTGGGGCAGTTAATTTTGGATGGCCCCAGAAAAATTGTTTCAGAAGCTCACGCCAAGTTGCTATAGAAAGCTCAGTTATACCAGGCCATTTGGGAGGGAAGGAGGGAAATAGATCCACACAATATCATGGAGGGAAAAGCATAGATCCTACTGACTTTCAATGGGGAACTTGTGCTCCAAAGTCACTCCGCTGCTTTACAAAATCCCACCTGCTGCACCTCCCAGGTTTGGTAATTATTATAGGTTAACAACAAGTATCAGAGGGCACAAGTTTCCAGGAGTTTGTACATTTTTTTCATCTGTTCTCTCTCGCCACATGCACTTAGGAATATTCAGGAGCATTCGTCAAGTTATTTTAAAGTAAATTGCAGCTGTAAACAAGCAAAGTAAGTATTCTTGAAAGTTTCTTCTCAACTGTAATTACTTCCAACCTTAGATCCAAAAGATATAGTTAAAGACTTCCTAGAGCATATAGTATATTTAGGAATACTGGCTATTCAAAGGTTTGTATCTGTTAAGATTAAAAATTCATGCAAGTCTTTAAAATTAATGCTGCCCGACAATGTGAATCCTCTACAAGTGCAGTAATTACAGTACAAATTTTAACATAATTTGGTATCAAATGATTTCTATCATAATCCAACATTAAGTACCAAAACAATTAATAATTAGCCCATTACTATGAAGTATCACTGGCGTGTCTCAATATTTATGCTGTGTGATAAGGTGCCTTTCCATTCTCACTGTCTTCATGAAAGCAAATAATTTGCAAGATACTTGAAACAGGTCACATCCTAAGATTTTGCTGGCCGCACTCACTCTCTTTCAGATTGGAATGAGAAATAATAACAAAAGCAAAATCTTCTCTGCTCCCAACTAGTGGTGACAGAGAAACCTCAGCCACTTGCAACGCGGGTCCCTAATCTTGTAGCCTTGCACATGTCCTCATGTTGAAGAGAGGGGTTTGTCCCATCACAGAGTGGGCTCTAGTTCCTCCCCCCACCCCGTAAACCATATTTTAATAGATTTGCCTGGGGCACAAGACCATTCATGCAAAGGTCCAAAGCCTCCACATTAAGCTTCTAATCCAAGTTTAGACTCTTGCCCTGCACACAGTCCCATTGACCTCCGTGGGCAGACAAAGGAAACTGTGTCAGCACGCTGACTTGCAGGACTGGGTGCTCCCCAGGACTCTGTGACACGGTTGAAGAGACTCTGTCAGGGCTTCAAGTTGCCATGGCTGCTCCCAGAAGCACCCTTTGTAGGGGCTTTCCCCACAGCAGAAGGCCTCCGCAGGTAAGGTAAAACAGAACCATCTTATCATCCCTCAAGGTGGTCCCTCCAGACCAGAGAGGAGGTACATTAATAGGCCTGTGAGAGGATTAGGACGCTTGCACCGTGCCTGGCCTGAACCTCTTCTGTGGACGAAGAGAAGACTTTGGTCACTAACAGCACGGAGTCAGCATCTTCCACAAGCATGACAATATTTTTTTTAAAGATATCAGGTAAGTGGCAGGGGGGAACCTAAACATTGGGTAATTTTCACCGATTACTTAGAGTACCCATTCTTAACGGCCCAGGTCTACTTACCCCTCCTGAATACTTTCCCACTCCCTAGTGAAGTTATCAGAGGTCGGTACATGACTTTGGAAAGAGACTTAATTCATAAAGCTTTCAAATACATAGCTAGTCTGCATGGCTTTGATGATTGCTTTCACATTTGGTGTGTTGGATGTGGCTGGGGTGGCTTTCCCAAGCCGGGAATGGAAGTCAAATTCTTGCCAGCTTTTATAGACTAAACTAGATTATTTTTCCTCTAACAGCACCTAAAAATCCCAATCAACATTAGGGCCCTATTGTGCAAGGTGCCTTACATACACATAGTAAGAAAGTCCCTGCCCCAGAGAGTTTACAACTAAAATAGTGAATCCAGGAAGTCTCTTCGTTTTGCAAATGGGATAAGTGATTAGGTTGGTTGGTCTTTACCTATTGGACTTTTGAAGGGGAAAGGTAACAGGGACAATGAAGTAGTGAAACAAGTAAAATGATGAATTACCATTCACCTTTTTGTCTGCACTGTGTAATTG